>NC_009908.2:539272-809272 GCF_000002415.2 Plasmodium vivax
AGGAATTTTATAATTTTTCCCTTAAAAAATTTAAATTTTTATAATTTATTTAAAAAATATATTTATTTTTTTTAAATTTTAAAATATATTTTTTCCTTATAATAATTAAATAAATTTTTTAAAAAAACATTTATTTTATATATTATTAAAACCTATTCCAATTTCCCTTTACCCTTTTTTAAATATTTTAAATAAATAAATAATTAATATTTTTAGATACCGTAATATACCCATTATTTAGTAATTATTAAAATAAAATAATTTTATAAATTATTTATTATAGTATATTTAATATATATATTATAAATATGTATATTTAAATTTATTATAAATTAGTTAAATATATTTATGTGTATTTTAAATTATAATTTAATTTTATTATATAATATTTATTTAAATTATTTGTTAATTAAATATTATTTATTAATATATATATTAAATTACACATTTTATATTTATTTAATATTATATATAGTATATTTTTTATTTATATAATATATTTTATTATTTTTATTTAATTATTATTTTTTAATTTAATTAATAATAAATATATTTTTAATAAATTATATATTTATTTTATTTTAATTATATTATTTTATTTATGCATTTATTATATTTAATTATTACATAATTTATTTAATTTGTTATATATTTTATTTAATATTAATATAATTTATTTAATTGTTATATATTTTATTTAATTATTGTATTTTTATATTTAATTATTATATATTTTATTTAATTAATTATATTTATTTATTTATTTAATTACAATTTTATTTTGTTTTAATTAAATATATATTTATAAAATTAATTACATTATATAATATTTTATTTATTTAGTCTAATTATAATAATATAAATTTTAATTGTTTATTTATGTTATTTTAATAAAATATATTTTTAATAATTTATAATGTATTTATTTTTAACTACTGATTTTATGTTATATTTTAATATTATATATATTAATGATAATTTTTTTAGTTATATTTTTATTTTATTTATTAAATAATATTTATAAATTTATATTAATAAACAATTTGCAGTTTTTTCTAGTATTATTTTTATACGTATATAAATTTTTAAATGAGTCATAGATTTAATTTTGTCTTTTGGGAAAATAAAATTAATAAAGCATTTAGTGAAATATTTGAAATAAGCATCAAAACGAAAGTAATCAATTTTATGTCCAAGTAATTATAAAGAACTTCCTATGTTTTATTGTTCATTTTTTAAGGGTTATAACATATTATGACGGATAAAAGTAAATATAAATTTGAATAAAGTCTTATCACACTTCTTTTCTTTTTTAATAGAATACACAATTTTTATTTAAAAAATGATTTAATATACACGATAGAACATTTATGAAAATTTTTGCTATGAACAAAAATGTTACATGACACAGTGTATGCATTAACTGGTATTGAAAAGACAGCATATTCTATAACAAACAACATTCATGTGTATGAATGTTTCGGATAACTGCTTTTTATTGTATTATTGGAATATAAGTCTTTTTTTTTTTTGGAAATGTTCATGTTAAAAATAAAACATAAAATTAACGTTTATGTACAAGACTAAATACACTGTTGATAATTTTTTTATATTATGGGTTTTTCTTTTAATGTACTACCTCTAACTGTTGAGCACAAATTAACATAAAGTGCTCCTCTTTTAATGTTCTGTAAATTCAGCTTAAATGAACCATTACGTAGACCTCTGCTACAATCTGAAAACTGGATTATACTGGTAATTCAGAATTGAAGTTAACCTTTTTTATATATGTGGAGGGCTGAAATGTTATTTAATTCATGAGATATTTCGAATTATAACATATTTTTAAAAAGAAAAAAACACCTAGACAAAATTGTCTACTTTAAAAAACTGCCTTTTCCTTCATATGTATATTATAAGAATCGAGACTGTTGAAAATGCGATTTATTTACGTGTTAATTTATGAAAAAACGTATCACAATTTTTAGAGACCCACTTTTGTAATGACAACAGTAACCTTAAAAAAGTAAACAACAATATGTTGAAATATGTTTTAAAACAAAACTTTCAAGTTGAAGGAAATAAAAAAAAAAAAAGACAACATAAAATCGCTTTTCTTTTAAGAAAAGGAGTTGCATCCGCACAAATGTAGAAAGACATTTCATTTACAAATTTGTTCAAAATAGAATTATGAAGTGGAAAACATATGAAATTTCACGCATTTTGTGCGAAAACATTTGTAAATATTTGTAAACATATAATATTGCATCTTCATCTTCAATTTTGCGATAATTTCTTTTGTTAGCTTCGTTTTTGTTCTTTCATTTTATTCTCTTCTTTCCCATCTTCATTACCCACATTTTCTGCGTTAGTTTCTTCATTTTGTATATTATTGTCCCCTTCTTCGGCATTTTCTATGCTCTGTTCGTCATTAGTTACTTCTTTAAAGCTGAGTTCTTTTAAATTATTATCAAAAAACTCTGAATCGTTATTCAAAGCCACATTGTTGTTAGAATCACATTCATCTTCGTAATAATTTGCATCTTTTAGCTTTTGATAGTCGTCAATTAGATTGTTTATTCTTTCATTTAGTGCTCCTAATTCATTTTGTAATGTCCTATAATCAAATGGGTCTGCCTTAACTGCATCTTCAAAATTCTTTCTAAATGTAATTTTTTTCTTTTCATTTGCCGTTATGAGAATGTCATACAACGTTTTAAGCTGTTCAATTTTATTTTTAAGGTGAATATCTCGTTCAAACTGTACAATATTCTTCTTGGCAATAAACAATGAAAATAACTGCATAATCAATCCCTTATCTTTCATTTTAATTTTAGTAAAAGACAACTGTAAGTCAGAAAGCGTTAATCCTGATTTCACCGCGTTTTCATCATATAAAAATTTAAAGTCGGTGATAAAATCTTCGTCGTATTTTAAGACATTAATCAATACTTCATAATCAGAAATGATAGTGTGCTTATCTCCTTGATATATGATACTCTTGATGTTGTTTTGAATAATAAGCATATTTTTTGTAAATAAATTCAATATTTTTTTATGTCTTTCGAAAAAGGTGCTTTTGTTTAATTCTGATTCCTTAATTTTTATCCATTCGTCGATATTTTTGGGGTCTTTGGCAATTAATTTTAAAATTCCCCTTTTACCCTTTTTATGAAGCATTTCATTATCAATCACTGATAGTCTTAACATAAATTCCATAAAATGAGAATGAAAAATGGTAAAGTTTAAATTGGATACTCCAAAATATATAAAGTTAGATAAAACATTAAGGAAGTAGTTTTTTTCTTCATTCGTTAACAAACGATGCTTGCGTAAAGGATATCTTTTGTATTTCCTCATAAATTGAATAGAGTTGTCTCGCGTGTTCAGGGAAACTATAGGCTCTTTATAATATTTTTCCTCAGCTATTTTTGCCATTTTTTCAAAAAAATTACTCAAAATTGGAATTTTAACATGCTTTTTTATGTGTCTTAAATTTTCTATGTATGAATAACATAGAGCTATCAAAACTTTGGCTACAAATATGAAATTGAAAAATAACAGAAATAGTAGCACATAGAAATTTATGGTTGCATCAGCACTAGATACTGTTAGGAAGACAAAAGTCATCAGAGTAATCGTCCAAGCAAACATGCTATAAGTTTCCAATTTATTTAAAATATGATAATTTCTTGAGTCAAAAGGTTGTAGTATGATCTGCACTGTAAGAAAAAAAAACGAAATAACAGTAAACAACCACATAGTGGTACCAAATATTCTGGCTGTTTTAAAAATAGGGACTGATGATATCAATAAAATTAAAATTTTTCTAAAAAAGACAATTGACTCCCAATACCAAAATTGAAAGTTAAATCCATTATTTAAGAATCCATATTTAAATAAAATATTTTCTGAATGTAAATGTTTTCGATTTTTGTATAGCACTAAATATGACATTAACGGAATGCCAATTCCCCATACGACTATCCCGATAATACCTAGCATAAAGAATTTTGCATAATCTCCTGACATATCACACTTTACACTAGGTGCATAGCTCATATACTGCTCCACAAATTTATCATTGTAGTAAATTGCCTTACAATCTAGCAGCGTTAGCATAGCATAAGTAGTTTTGGTGTGAATAAAAAATAATAATGTGACATACATAGGAATCATATCTTCAAGAAATTTCTTTATTCTTTTAAACTTTGAATCTCCAGGTATGGGTATGTACCTAAACAACACCAGACCTCTTTCCGATGGCAACTCTTGCATGATTTCTTCATATAGTTTTGTTTTCCCTAATTCTTTAATTTTGTCTACTACATTTAATTTTATTCTTGTTTGATCCCTAACTTTAAACTTGTATATTTCTACCATAAGATACATTAAAATCGTCAGCGTTATTGCAAGTAAAATAGGTCTAAGGGCATAGAATAGCATACCATAATAATAAGCATCTGAATGCGAAAAATTGAAATAAGTTGTTAAAATGCAATATGGACCATAATTTTTTTTTGCTTTTAACAATGTTTTAATACTTTGGATTATATAATTGACGTGGGATGAGAAATTTAATGGAAAATATAGCTCGCTTGTTCCCATGACATAAAAAATTTTCATACAAGAGAAATAATTCAACGCAATTTTAATAACAATAGAATGGACGGACTTTCTGTTAGCTCCTGTAAAGACATTTAAGTATGCCATAATAACTGTAAATAACAAGACAAAAATACTGACGAAAATGATGTGCAGGATATTCATAATATTTCCGCTGCATTCTATGCACAAATTTAGCTTCGAAAAATTATTTGTGTATCCTTTTTTGCATTCCCCACATAAAAAATTGGTCATAGATTCATGACATTTTTCATTATACAAACAAGCTTCTTTAATTGGGCATTCTACGATGAACCAGTCCGTGTTGTATATATTTCCCTTTAATTTGTAAAGTGCATAATTTTCTTTAGGAACAGGCATTACATGCTTAATTTTTGAAGGGTCCAAAGAGTTTACACTTTTTTTCATGATTAGTAAGGTTTCTTCTTCGAAACCACCTTCACAGTATGCACCATCGGGGCAGTTTACACAGATACCATTTTTGAAGTAATAATTTGTTAAGCAAAAGCAATGTGTTTCATGCGTCGTCCCAGTGAGACTGGTCGAATTGGGCTTACATTTCGATTCGCAGGAAAAATCTCCAATCATGGTCTTAAAAAATCCACGTCCACATGGTGCACATATTTTTGTATAATTACTTGCAGTATAGACATGCTTATATCCTTTCTTACAAACACAAAAACTTTGATTATGTGGTCGCTCTGTCTCAAATGAAACGACGGTGTTTGGTGGACATTTTGATGGACCATAGTGGATAGTTTTGCTCTTGTTATTAACTATCATTTTCCCACCTTTGCAATAAGTATTTTTATCACTGCATGGTATGCAGTGGTTGAAGAAGTAGTAGCCACCTGAACATGTACAATCTTCTTCCTTTGCATTTCCCACTTGTCCATCTGTTGTGTAGGGAGTTAAGCACATAGTGCATTCCGCATTTGATACAAAATCTTTGTATGTGTTAACTGGACAGAGAACGCATTCACGGAGCGATTCTTTACTTAGAGTGTAGCCTTTATCACAGAGGCAACTGGACTCACTAAAAGACTCCTCCGCTTTCGTTGTTGTATTTTTTATAGGGCATTTTATTTTTTTAGGCTTGCACAGATGTAAAGTATTTTGCAAAAAACAGTCTTTTAAATGTCCACCTGGGCAGTAATATCCCTTAGGACATTTAATGCATTTGTTTTCATTAATATCCCAGTAATAGCCCCCTACACATATACACTTAATCTTACTCTTGGTTTGTGTGTATAATGTTACACTGTTTTCTGGACAGGGCTTCTTTTGTGTATTGCTTAATTCGGACTTGTAGTAATTTTTTGGCACTTCTAAACAGGCGAACTCGTTTTCTTCTGATTTTACATATTCAAATCCTTTTTTACACAAACAGTTTAAGGGGGATACATTTAATTCATTTGGGGGGATTGTCAAAGTTTTATCATCACAGGGCACCTTTTGGTTTTCATAAAGTGAATATTTTTTATCTTCTGCAGGATAACCTGGGCAGTAGTGATTGTCTGGACATAGTAAGCACAAATCTTGTTCATGCAAATAATATCCCTTTTCGCATTTTTTACATTCAGCTATGGAAGTAGATTGTATTGCATCTGTATATACATGCGCAGAGCATCTTTTACATTTTTCTTCCGAAACTGTGTTTTTGTAGGATCCCATTTTGCAAGGTTCACAGACATGAGAAGGTTCCATTTCTTGTTCGAAATCTTTGTAATCGTCAAAAATAGGATTAGTCCTAAAATCGTAATTATTCAAATTTGAAGAGTCAAAAGGCTCAAAACCAGCGTTACATTTACAACTTTTTATAGAAAAATTTTCTAGTTCTTCATTCGTTGTATTTTCTGGGCATTTTTTTTTAGCACCTCTGTATCCACCTGGACAGAAGTGACCTATATCACACTGTTCACAAAAGTTTATTCCATCTTTTGAGACAAAATAGTAACCTTTTAAGCATTTGCATTCGCTTTCTTCTTCACTCCGACTACCCCTTATTAAGCTTTGCGAATTAGGATAGCAGTGGAAAATACAAGGGGTGTTAGAAGTTTCTGATTTCCATGTTCCCATTGCACAAGGGACACACTCGTCATTGTTATTTAATTCGTATCCTGGTAAACATAAACACTGCGCTATGGAAGTGGACCCTTCATTTTTTGTAATTGAATTTTCTTGGCACTTGGTACATTCGTGCATATTTCCATGTTTCATATATTCATTAATGTTGTTGTAGGTACCTAATGGACAGGCAACACAGCCACCATTTAGCGCTTTCATCCCATCGGCGCAAATTACGGTAATTTCTATGTTTGTGTTTAATTCCATAAAAACTCCATACATTTTTGCGGTTAGGTCTACGGGGTCATCAATAAATTCTGATAATTTTATGACAATAGTCCCATCATATTTATCTATAGCAACGTGCTTCGATTTATTGGCATTATGTACTTCGATTTGAAAATTATGAAGCAAATTCATTTTTTTAATTTCATCTGACTTTATTTTTAGTGCATATGGAATTCCATTGTCTTGTACAATGGACGGATAAGTATACTTCAATTCTGTCACATTGGTGATGTTTTGTATGGGCGCAATTACGAAGTGCACAGCATTTTCCAGCTCCTTTACTATTAGAAGTACATTTCTGTTAATTAACTCTTTGTGATCATAAAATTTGTATATTTTATTTATCTTGCCTTCGTCAATATATGTGCTGTTTATTTTGGACACGTAGGAAAACCTCTTGCTGGGTTTGTTTCTGTTATACAGTATTATGTTCATTTCGGTGGTTTCGTCCTGCGTTTAGTTTGGACGCGGCCAGGGGGGTGAAAAAAAGGGAAATAAGAAGTAAATATACATATATGCTAAGAAAAAAGCATGCACATTTTGAGAGAAGAAGTTTTGTGCTAATGGAAGCGCGTGTCTGCGGGGGCACTCCCCTTTCGCAGCGCGCAGCTGTTTCGCCGGCTCCTTCTGCTGCCGCTACTGCCGCTACTGCTGCTGCTATGCTCCTCCCCTGGTGGCACAATCGACTGCAGTGCCGCAGATCAGACGCACGAACCTCGTCCACGAAGAGAACGTAGGAATCGCCATAAGGAAAGGGCACCACATGCTTGGGATTCTGCAAATAAGTGTCAGATTGGCTAAAGATAAAGTTGTACACATAGGCATTTTCGTCACTTGCGTTGCTTTCCCCCTGAAAGGTGTCCATGCGAAGCAGCAGCTTTCGCTTTTGTATATAGTGGAGGGCTATTACAGAGTTATTCATTTGGTCAACCAAGAAACAATCGAATGATTTATTTTTTAACTTTCCGCAAGAAACGTCAGTTATGAGATATGAGGAGTCTTTTAGAACATCTAGACCGAACCTTAACTCGTTAATTTCTTCAAATTTGTTCTTTACAGCATTAGTGTTATGTACGTACACAATACTGAACTTTAGGTTAACTATTATAATTCTTCGAAGCGGATCTGACGTTACTAAAAAAAGTAGTTTTAATTTCTTATTTTCATCATACACTGGCTCCATCAAAATAGGCGTTGAGCAATTGTTGCATTTTACAAAATAGGCGTAATCGGAATAGAAATTTAATAAGGGGTACATATGAGGGTCATCTACATACCTTTGGGTAGACTTTTTCCTCATTTTTACCTTACTGGGAGTAATGTCATACATATATAACGATTGCAAATTTTTCTTTAAAACGTATATTTTTACTTCTTCACTGGTAACGTATAGTACAGAGCTAGAAGCCTGAGTGATTTTGAATTGTGCAAAACTTTTGGGCGTCATGTTCCTGTCAGAACTGTACGTTATACTTATTTCATTGCTCGACGAGTAGCACATAAAAGACACGTACAGAATGTCTACCTTATTCTTCAAACTGTATTCCAAGAGATAAGGATAAAATTTGAAGAAATGCGATTCTTTTTTCATCACATAGGTTCTAACATCATCCGGCGGAAATTTAAAATCTTTCAAAAGAAACACATTTTCGTGCGTGTTTAAAATGTAAGGCTTTGACTGTGCCCGTCCGATTAACCTGTACTTCCCCTTCTCTCCAGAACAAATGTCTAACAATTCATTATATTCACTTAACTTTATATCGGACACCTGGAAGATATCTACTTTAATATTTCCCTTTTCTTCTACAATTATTTCTAATGCGTCATTGGAATAAATTATTTCTCCTGAGCAGTTCTCTGCTTCCCTTTTTTTGAAAACCACTTTTGATAGGGGCTCTATCCCCATTCTCTTCAGAAAAATAGAGTGCCCCAGCTTTAGTTTGGTCGAATGGAGGTCCACATATAGGTAGTTCACCACATTTAAGAAGTATCCTGGGTGGGTGGAAAATCGGTTGCAACGTAAGGCGGTGAAATACTACACATGTGGTGAACACAGACAGAGCATATATGCTCTCAAATGAACGGCGGAAATACCCACACGTGCGGAAACGCACAGAGGGTGCACTACGAAAGGACTAACCCTTAACATGTATAGTCGCCAGGAGGGACGAAAACTCAGTCCCCCTATCAATGGACGTATAGCATAGTAAATAACTTCCCGGTTTCCCAAAAACCACGTCTTCTATTATTTCATTTGGACCCATTTCGTACAAATAGACATCATAAAAATTCAGTCGCCTCACATTTTGGTAAAAATCTTCCTGCACTTGGGTGAAAGGCTTCTTGTTAATATTACTGCACTGGTAGCCACTTACCCTTTCGATGATGAAGGCATTCTGAATAGGGAACATGGTTTCATATTCCTTAAGATGAATGGTCATTTTTTCTCCTGTGTTTAGGGTGATAATCTTGCTAGATGGCAAAATAGCTCGCAGGGTGTAAATGTGTGTGTAATGCCTACTGGCTAGTAAACAGCTATTGTAGTTAATGTCCAGATAGTCTATATAACAGGAGCAAATGTTAAACACCCCTTTGGCTTCTTGGTTCACATATATATTTTTAAATTCCGAGCCAATTACTTCTCCCTTGTGCAATACTGGATCTCCAAAAGGGTTAGGGGATCTCTCGAATTGGAAGAGGGTACTTCTCGATTTGACCATGTCCGAGCATTCCCCCGTAGTAATGATGACTGAAGTTCTCAGCAGCATGGACTCGTTCATGATCTTCAGGTCGAAGTGCTCCCCCGACTGGACAACCACGTGGTCGCGATCTTGAAGAGGAAGGCAGCGTGGAGAGGCGAAGCGGGGGGTAGAGCAGTGTGGAGAAGCGCAGCGGGGGGTAAAGCAGTGTGGAGAAGCGCAGCGTGGAGTGGAGCACTGTGTAGCAGAGCACTGTGATGTGCTTTCCCACACCGCTCTGCTACGCACTGCTTTTCACGCGGCGCGAAACAGTGCGCTGCCCGATGAAGGCGAAATGTTCACTTTTTATCCGGTACTGAGGGACGTTGTCCACGAGGCATTTGGAGGGGAGCTCATTTCTGTCCCTGTAGGAAAAGACGTAGTCCAGGTTGAAGTCAACGGGCACGTCGCAGATTTCTTTGGTAGTGGTAATTCTGCTGCACGTGCTGCCCTCTTTGATTTTCCCATTTTCGTAGCAAGCGGAAAGGACTGCAAGGAGTGGTGGTGGTAGCGGTGGCGATATGTGTGTGGGGTATGGGAAGCAAAAATGAGCGCAACGATCGAACGAGAAAATCGCTAAAAAGTAGAAGTAGAAGAAGAAGAAGACGAGCCCGTTTAACCGCACATTTGCAGGTCCGATTTCAAAACCTACATTTTTCTTTTTCCCCGGAGTAAATGCTACTTATTAGGATTAGCGGGTCCTTCTGCTTTAACTCGATAACTTTCTCTAAATTTAGGGAGACAAAGTTAATTCCCCTTTTCTTCGCTTTGAGGATATTTCTGGGGGCCCTCTTAAATTTCAGCTTGTCCAGCTTTACCGCAGCGCTTCTCCTATATTCACCGCTTTCTTTGGCTAACGGGAGGCAAGAAAAAAAGTGGGCATGTTGTTCACCCCCGTTGGGTCATGCTGGCCAGTGCGATGTGTGCCTGCACGCACATTTGCGCCTTCGCGCCGACTAGGCAAGCTTCATTCTTATTTTGTTTTATTTTTTCCCTGCTACTGCCAGCATGTCGTTTTTCACCGCTCCGTACTTTTCTTAGGGGGGGCGACCGTGGGCTCCTTCCCAAATCCTGGCTTCCCATTTGACGCTGCTTCGCTCTGAGGAAAGAAAAAAAAAAAAAAAATGGATAAGCATTCACATGCCCACCACACCTACATAGAGACAACAGATCGGCCTGCTCCATCCGAGCATTCACGTGCACCAGTTCGTACCTTCAACAAACAAGTCACCAACACAGAAGAAAAAAAAAAAAACTTGCTCGGGTTTACCATTTTGTAGACAAAATTTAGAAAGTCATTTTTGAGGACACACAAAAAGGAACACTCGGAAAAAAAAAAAAAAAAAAAAAAAATTCACATGCTCCAAAATAGGACAAATCACATTTTAAAAAATGTACCAATGCGCGCTGTAAAATTAGAAGAAATAAAATTGCGTGCTCAATAGGGGCATAAATATGTGTATTTAAAAAAAACAAAATGTGTAAAATGCCTTACCTTGATATCCCTTTGGCAATTTTGTTCTGCATGCAACGGCGCGCCGCCAGCTCGAGATCACGAAATTGCAAGCCTGACCCTTTTGCGCAAAATGAAGCCTCGTTCTGGCGATTAGCTCATTTGCGGGAAACATAAAAAGGGAGCGGAAAAAATGCAAAAAAAGGGGCAGACAAAATGCAGAAAAAGGGGCAGACAAAATGCAGAAAGGGGCACCGACAATATGCAGAAAAAACGAAGAAAAAAAAAACAAGCCGCGCGTGCCCTGGTGCACGCATTAAAACCGCCTTTCAAATTGAGCACAAAGGAGACCAGACAAAACGGGGTATAACCTACCCCATGGGTGTGAAAAAACTGCTCAGACTTCTTCCCCACGTTGAAAATGCACACCATCTGAGCAAGTCACGACGACATCATGCACCCACGTAGGGGCACATTTTACAACCAAAACGTAGGACCTACCCCACCCCCAGTGTTTAAAAGCGCATTTGCAGTGAGAAGCGGCACATTTGGGAAGGGAACCTCCCCCCCACACCCCTACTTTATTTTATTTTCCGTTCCAAAGAGTCCATTTTTTTTTTCCCCTCTCAGAGCAGTCCATATGGGGAACGCAAATTCCGCTTCACTCGTACGAAGCGGTGTACAGTTTATTCTTTTTAAATGTCTTCTAAACTTCTCAGCAGCATAAAAATGACCAGCCTTATGCAGACTACCATCAAAAGAAATAATCCACATGAATGCGCACACGAATCCGTTGAGGCGGAACTTTCCAGACGTTGCCATGAGTAAGAGGGATCTCTCCCGTGTTCCTAAATTGTGACAGTCCCTCATCCCTATGGTGAATGCGCATATGTATATCGTTATGCTTTTTTTTTTTTTTTTTTTTTACCTGAACAGTGTACTCCCCCTCTTCGTCTCATTGCAGACACTCCAAAGATTGAACGCACAACAAATGGAAGAAAAGGCAGCAAAAAAAAAATACACAAAAATGACCGACTTTATTTATATATCCCATGTGGAGAGAAAAAAAAAAAAAATGCATTTATCAGAACAAATCAAAACTGCACATCATGTGCAATTTGAAGAACCCCGCGAAGTCCATTTTGACGTGTACGTATGTTTGGGTGAATCCCAAGCAGATGTGTAAAGTGCATGAGCAACGGGGTGATTACACAGGGGGAGAGGCCCTCTATACTTTCCCCTTTTTGCCGTGTGTAGAGGGTGGCCCGAAAAAGTAAAGGGCGCAAATACAATGCAGCACGAAGAAAAAGTGAGTCTTTCCCAGGGGCGGAAAAAAAAAAAAAAACACGCCAACTTGAATGGAACGGGGCTAAAGTGTACTCCTTTTTCGCGACAAAGGGGTTAATTGAAAAGGATTGGAAAAAAAATTAGTTAAACGACGCAGATGAGTAGCATATTACCTATCTGTATTGTTTTTATTTTATTTTTATTTATTTTTTTTTTCCCTTCACCTCGTCATCTCCATTTTGACGAATGCTACTACGTGGAGGGCCACGTCAGTGTACGCCTCCCCCTCCCCATGGAAGAGCCATTTGAATGAGGAACACCCCAAAGAGGAACATCCAAAGAGGAACCTTCCCAAAGAGGCCAGATGCCAATTTCCCCTCAGCCGCTTATGCCAAAGATATGTAACGAGGCACAATGCAGAGGGCATGCGAAATGGTCGTATCTTTGCTACGGACGGATGCCATGACCCAGAAGTGCCCATTCCACGTGTTGAACGTCCAGATACTTGAGTTGTTGCAGAAGGAGGGGCTCATTAGGGGCTTCTCCCTCAAGGGAACCAAAATTGACATTCTGCTTAAACATTACAAGGGCGCGCCGGTAATCACCATCTGTGCGTACATCTCTACACAGTTCACTCCCCTTGCGTGGAGGTAGCCCAAGCCGTCGTTCCCCACGCAGTTATATTTTTTACGGCCAAACGATCTTAAAATGAACCCCCCTATATGAAGAGGGCTTAAAGAGAGGTAGCTTTTTCCAGCTAGCCATAAGCAATGCATTATTGCATTATCGTCTTCCTGCTTCCCCCCCTTCCCGTAGGTCATAAGAAACATTCGAGTCGTTTCGAAGCCAAGCAGAGACATTTGGTTAACACCCCACGAGTTGAAATTCCGCACGCGGTTTAACACCGGCCTGTGGGTTATGCAAACCAGCTGTGGAGTGATAAGCCACAGGGACTGCATTCGAATGGGGGTTGGTGGCAAAATGCTCTTTGCCGTTAATAATGGGTATCAGCATTTTTGCTAGTTTTTTTTTTCCTCCTTTTTGTGGAAAATTTTACAAAAGTGGGGAATATCCCCAGTTGCGATTTTTCTACTTCCAAAAGGGGACCGCACATGGGGCATGACACATGAGGCATACTCGCAATTGCGCAGTTTGTGAAGATGTGCCAAGGGCACACTTAGGTGTGCTTCTTCCCTGGCTCCCTTTTCATCAACAAGCAGAAAAAAAAAGGACGTCCCTGGTGGTGTTGCAAACGGGGTGCGGCTACTTTCTGTGTGCCAGTTTTGGCAACAAAGGTGAATTGCGGAGTGATTTATTACGCATAGTGATTTGCCACACGGGGAGGGGCACAAAATTTACGATAAAAAAGGGGGGGGAAAAAGTTTGGCCTCCCCATATGTATGTGTGCACATGTGCATGTACACAGTCAACACGTTCCTTCCCTGTGCAAGTTGCCCACTGAGATAGAATGCCCCTACGTGGAACACTTGGCAGCAGCGCCCATTCGAAGGTTCCCTTTTTTTCCCCTTTTGAGGAGGTGGGCCCTGCTGTGCAAAGTTAAGGCGAAAAAAAAAAAAAAATGAAGCGAAGGAAAAAGGCGTAATTACGAGGTGGAACGTCTGACTGTCCACTTTTTCGGGGTCTCCAATTTTTACGTGATTTTATGTGCCAACTTTGTTAAGCATTTCTGCTTCGCCTCGGCGGTGGGGTGTGTACATACATGCCGCAACGGGGAGATGCTAAGATGCGAATGTACAAACGTGCGAACGTGCCAACCTACTAACGACGTGCGTTTTATCCCGCGTGCCCATCTCGCACATGCGCGGGGTGGAAAACGAATTGCCAAACTTTTGCATCCAACAAAGGCGAAATTATTCAAAAGAGATGAAATGTTTGCACACATAATGTGTGCATTTTTTTTTACCCCTTAAATAGCCCCTACCCAAATGTGGGCGCCAAGCCAAGTAGACGAAAAATTTGCCCTTTTTAAAAAACCCACAACTGTGTGCCTGTTCAGACGAAATGGCATGTTGCTCTTGTGCAGTAAAACAGGCAAAGTGGTGAAAGGCACACATGGGGGTGGGGGGAACTTCAAGTACCTCCAAAAAGAATAATCCATTTGAGCATACAAGTACATATGTTCATATTTAGCAGAATGCGTACACTGATCGTATAGTCAAAGCGTAAAGGGGGGTGGCCGCGTGACGGTGTGCTGCTGCGATGGGGAGGTCATCTGGAAGGCGAGAAAGCGTACCGCACTCGGCAAGCCATGGGGAACACGTGTAAATTTGAAAAAAATGAAGGGGGTAAACACTTCGCTTTATATCCGCCCATTTCGCACTTGTGCATGTAGCTCCTTTGACATGTGAGCGTGGACCCATCTTAACATTAGCGCTGAAAAAAATTAAACATATGGGGAAGCGTAAGTGTGAGCATAAGTGCAATCGTACGTGGAAATACAAACGTGAACGCATAGGTAACACCCGCACAAGCGCCCCTGCTAAGTACTCCCACACTGCACGGGCACCAGCGCAATACATCCCCGTGCCGAGGAGCAACTTCCGACGCAGAAACGTGTGAACAAAATTGCAAGCAAACAGTCAGCTGTAAATTGGCAAACTTGCAAGGAGGCAGGAATTATCGTCGCGTTTTTTTTTTTTTTTTTTTTTCTCTCTCCATTTGTGCGCCCATTCATGGCACTTGTTTTTCCACTGCAAGAGCTGTGAACCTGTGCAGAACATGACGCGAAGGAGCGGCAATTTCTTGGAAGCAAGCAGTTACGTGAGCAGAAGTGTGGCTTCGCAGAGAGTGCCTTTCGCAAATTGTCCCTTCGCATGTGCATGTATAATCGCATAGGTATATATGCATGTGCGTAGCCGTTCCACGCTGCCCCTATAAGGTATCCCCCCTGGCGCGAACCCAGCTGTAGCAAACGCAGAGCCGTGAAGGGGCGAGCCTGCCATTTTGCCTCACCCATCCTGCGAAATACAAACATGTCATTCGACGATTTGACGGACAACACGAGGTCCGTCCGGAACATCCCGGGGGCTAAGTTCATAGTTAGCGAAAAGATAAACAAAGTGGAAGAAATTAGAGGCGCTGCTTAGAGGCGTTGCTTAGAAGCGCTGCTAAGAGGCGCTTTTTGGGGGGCCACTTAGCAATCCCAATTTGGGCGTTTGCATAGTGGGGGAGCGCCCCAAGCAGCGTCCACACAGTTCGATTTGGCCCCACGTTAACGTGGGCCGATCTGTGTCGATCCATGCCCATCCGTGCTGCTCCGCCTTTCCCCCACTCCGCAGGAACACGTCACAGAATTTCTGCAAAACAAAAATGAGGAAACGGTTCTTCGCTTGGCCAAGGAGCTCCTATTGTAAGTGCACCTCCCCCTTTTGCGAAAAAGACGCCTCCCCCATGTGTGGGCCCCACGTACATTTTCTCTACCGCATGGTAGCTTGTACATAGAAGTGGAAGCCCTTCGCTCGCAAAAGGCAAACGTAGTAGTGACAAGGTGATGGCCACCCCCCCACACGGTGGAAAATTTCACATGCCATGTCTCCTTCAGGAAATACAAATTCATGGAGCACACGTTTGTGACTAGACAGATCAACACGGAGAAGAAAATCCCCGAATTAAAAGATGCCCTGAAAGTCGTAAACGCCCTTTACAAAAGAAAGGTTCGTCTGTCAATCCGTCTGTCCGCTCGTCCGTCTGTCCTGCCCGTCCGCACGCGTGCCTACTCACGCACATTCTCATGTGCACCCATTACACCATTACAGGAAATGAACGACAGCCAAAACTTGGAGCTGTATTTTCCCCTGGAGGAGTCCCTGTACGCCAGGGGAGTTGTCGACAAAACGGACCACATTTTACTTTGGCTGGGGGTAATCGAAAAGGTGGCACCACCGGTGTGAAGCGTCCTTCATTTTGTATCTTCGCCATTTGAGAGACGCGACTTATGCCGCCCCCGCTTAACACTGCACAACACTTCTTAACTTTCCTACCCCCGCACTTACTAGGCCAACGTGATGGTTGAATTCCCCTTTAAAGAGGCAGTGGAGCTGCTGAATCACCACTTGGATAGGGCAGTAAATCTGTACGACGAAATGGTACGCACATGTGTGCATATAATGTGTGAGAAAGATAGACCACATCACTATGCAAAAAAAAAAAAAAAAAAAAAATAGGAAATATAAAACGCGAAAAGCGCATTTTCGTGAGCATTCGTTTCATTCTCCCAATAAAATGACGCAAACAAAATATGCTCCTCTGTGCGAAGAAAAAAAAAGCTTATAACCCACCATTCAGGGTGTGGCAACATATTTACATGGCACAAATGTGCTCGCGCTCAACGGTTATAATTTTTTTTTTTTTTTTTTTTTTTTTTTTTTTTTTGTCCAGGACAAAGAGCTTCAGTGGCTGCACGAACAAATATCAACCACAGAAATTAACATATCGAGAATTCACAATTATGTGGAGATGAAAAAAAAAAACAAAGAAAAGGACGTTGTTGAAGCGCAGGGCTAATTTATAGCGAACACGACATGTGGCGTGAAATACATTTCTTCACTATGTTGTCGGGAAAAAAAGTGTAAATTCGTCTGTTCAGGATGCCATGACCGCAACAGAGGCAATGTGTAAATGTGAAGGCCTGCACGTTAAGTGTAGAAATTCTTACCCAGCATAAGAGGGGAGGCCAAGACACATTCATATTTTACAGTAAAACACTCTTTTTACACTCAAAGGGGAGAAGAGGCAAAATGAGAGGCGCAACTTTTTTAGTGAAGGGGAACAAATTTGAGCAGCAAAGGAACAAATGTTCTTTGCACTGTGTGGTGTGGCCTAACGGCAAGGCATTTTTAAAGACAACTTATGCACACCTAGTTTGTCACACCTCGTTCAATTTCTTCTCCATCCACATCGCGCCATTTCTCCACGCCCTCTTTCACCTCATCCCAAGCGTAACAAACCAAGTCGACATAAAAATACGGCCCTTTTCAAACCCATCGCAGAATGTTCACCCCAACTGGTGAAATTAAACATAAAATGGATTAGCCGAATGTGCGTGTATATGTATGCATTTAATTTGTTTCCCCCTTTGCTCATTTCTACTTGCAAAGCCCCGAATGGTTATACAATTGTTTTTTTTAATTCATTTGCCCAGTTGTGCATTTTTTTATGATAGCTGTAGGAATTTTTTTTTTTTTTTTTTGTGCACACACTGTTCAGAAAAAAAAAAAAACAAAGGTAAAAAACAGCCAAATTAAGCAACATAAATAGGGACCCAGCAAAAGAGAGAAACAAATGGATGGAATTTCTCTCTAACTGTTGCAGATTGTTACAAAGCAATCTGAGCGAGTCAGGCAATGCAGCGTATGTTGCTATTTTTCCCCTATTTAATTCTTGCATGTTCGTACTTTTTTGCTGAAAAATATGAACAGAAAAAAAAAAAAATAAATAACTAGCTAAAATAACTAGCTAAATGACTTTGTAAGTAAAAGCGTAAGAACAGTTCCGCGCACGCGCCCCACTAATTAACAGCGTCTCCTACTGAAGCGGCACACCCCTGCTACTTTGCCACATTTGGACACATTCACACTTCTGTATCATTCGGAAAAAGCTGCATTTTTTGAAGCCACACACAATTTTCAACTCAGCAACAGTTGCGCAAAATAATTGAACAACTTTTCAAATCATCGTTTTGTCGGCACTCCATTCGAGAGGGACACGGGCGCCTTGGCACTAGCGATAAAGAAGTTAAGTGATAAGTGCACCCCAGTAAGAATGGTTAATTTTGTTTCTACCCCTCCTTACGAAGAGGGGAATACATTTTTTAAAATGAAAAAGACAAAAGGTCCCTAAAATTGGAAAGCATGAAAACACCTTTTGCTCAAACGCAGTGGGTCATTTATTTTTTATTTTTTTCCCTCCACCCCTTTTTGTAGAACCTTTTTCATAACAATGCAGACCATTTGGTGGAGTTAAACGAGCTACGGGAGTATAAGCGGCTGTACAATTGAAATGAAAAATAAAGAAAGGCGCGCCCCGTGCGTTTAAACCATATCTGTATCGTTTGCTTCAATTTATTTATTTTTTTTTTTTTTGCTTTATTTTGCAGCATGGCTGAAAAGGTGAAGAGGTACGAAGTGGCGGCGTATTCGTATAAAAACCAAATACGAAATTTAAAGGTATGAAAGATAGATAGATTGATAGATAGACAGTTCAGCGCAATTTTGCTCCTCTATAAATGGGCACCCTTTCGAAGGGGGTGCACCACTGCAGTGGTTAGACAAAAACGGAATTGCTGCTACCAAATGGAGGGGTCCTCCAATAAAAAAAAAAAAATAAATAAAATAAAATAACCCCGTCGTTTTCTTCTTCCCCTCTTCGTAGAGAAACCAACTCCACGGGGGAGACGTGAACATACAGCTGATAAACGTCTTCATTAACGCCATCTGCGATATAGTGCAGCACATCTGCTCGGATGTGCGCTCCCCGGGTAAGGACGCACCAAGTAGACAAAAAAGGGAAAAAATGCTGCATACGCCCGAATGTGAAAGCGAACATGAGAGAGAATATGAGAGCGCACACGAGAGCGAATACGCGAACATGCGGACGGCTCCCCATTTTGCCCCCTCAGTCTTGGCCCTCCTCCCGCTAATCCATTCCATACTGAATTCGATCACCGTGGTAGGAAGAATCAACGGCGCGTAGTTATATATGCTCACGTATCCGCAGTGGCTTGCGCATAGGTAGCCCCGCAAGGCGAAGCCAAAGCGCTGACGAGGGTTTCCACCCTTTTATGTGTCTCCCCCCCTGAACACCTCTCCCCAATTCCCCGTCGACACCTTTTTAGAGGGATAAAAAAATATACCGGTGCACAAAGCTGATACATGCAGTGTTAACCCAGATAGGAGGTACATACGTGGGGGAGGAAGCGGAAGCTGAAACAAAGGACGAACTTCCTCCCCACAAATTAGAAGACCTAGAGTGGATAGCCGCCGAAACAGACGATAAGGGGTGGCTAGCCATTTCTGACAGGTGGGAATTATGCAAGAGGGATTTAAAATGGCTGTGTGTGAAGACAAACAACAGGTCGTGGTTGCTGTATAGGCACCTCTGGGAGCACTGCTCCGATGATCTGAAATACGTATCGGTTCTATTTGATGATAAAGAGTGGCTACATCTGCATAACGTTTGGAAGTTCATTCCCCTCAGTTTGAAATTAAGGGCTATCTCGTCGAAGGACCCAAGTGTCTGCAAGCCGTCCCTAACTGAAATGATCCTAAAGGATGATGACATTTATAGGGACAATACATTACCGCATAGTTCTCACTTGTTGAGTAAGCCCAACGTGTGGAGTGATCCCCATTTGGGGGGTGGCCTTTCACCCAAGTGCTTTCCACACAGCCGGGTGGGGACATCCCCCCATAGGAATAGCACTAATTGGTACGCAAGTGCCCCCCTGGGGGGGAAAGAAAATAAAAAGTTGTTATTACTTCGTAGTGAGGTTGAACGGGGGGAGAATTTCGCAAAGGAGTCATTCCGAAATGGAGTGCCTGGCGTGGAGAAGGGAACCCCTGAAGGAGGGGTCCGCAAAAGTGCAAACTTGTTGAGACCCTCTCCTGTTAGCCGCATCAAAAAGGATAGTAACTTTGTAGGGAGAATGCTTTACTCGGGTAATTCAGCACAGGGGAGAGTACCTCGGCCACGCCTCGCCCCAACCCCCCCTTCGAAAGGTGAAGGTTGGAAGGGTGAAGATTGGAAGGGTGCAGGTTGGAAAGGATTGTCAACCGGAAGAGGTGTTAGCAGAACATTGGCAGCGCAGAGCAGGCATGAAGACGAAGGAGATCATATAGCAGTCTCATGTGCTGAGAGAGAGGTCAATCGGGTTGGCAGCCTGGGAAGAAGTAAATACCCCAGTGAGACCCATGTGAAGGGGATTTCTAACGAAAAGGAAGCCCAGGCAGATGTGCCTAAAAGGGGATTCACCCCGAAAGTTACTCCAAAGGGTGCTAAACAGGGTGGTGTGCACCCAGTTGAGAGGTATGAAGAGGGGTTGGCCAAAAGACAGGAGAGTAAAAGTATCATGAGGGGTAAAATATTTCTGCCCAAAGTGCCAACCGGGGGGCCGCCAACCGGAAATGAAGAAAAACAAAGCTGCTATTATAAAGGCACCGTGATGAGTGCCAAGGAGGTGCCACAAAGAAGTGGCCTCTCAGTTGAGCCCCACATTTTAAAAGAAGGGAGCAAACAAACTGGGGTGAAAGGTACAGATGAATTGAACACCTTGGGGGAGACTACTCTTCATAGTTTGAAGGCAGGCGTAGCTCGTAGACCCCTGCCACCCCCTCAGAAGGGAAAGATTGTGCCAAAAGGGAAGGGACCCCAGTTAGGGGCATATGCTCCCATTCTGAAGCATCCATTTAATGGGAAAGGCTCAGAAGCAGAACAGGGCGGTAGTAACAGCAGTTTTTCCGCACAAATTGGAAGCGTGAAGATGTCGAATGGGAAGTTGGAGGGGGTCACCTCGAAGGGGAAGAATGCCCCAAAGAAAATGCCACCCCTTACAGGCGCGTTAAAAGGCCTTCTAAAAATGAAGGAGCCAAATGGGAAGAATATTTCTGGTTTGCTGAAGAGAGAAAGCTTGAGCGAAGGTCCGCTGGATTTAAAAAAAAGTGGCAGCATTGTGCACTTAGACGAGGTGGTCATCCCCACGTCGAGTGAAGACGGTGGTACAGGTAAGGGCGTTATGAGTGTGCGTGGGGGCTTAGAAGCGATAAATGTTGGCCAAAGCGGAGGGCGTTTCTCCCCCTTTCGAAAGTACCCCACTCATGGAAGTCTTTTTTTTTTTTTTTTTTCTTTTCAGAAGAGGAGATCCACGCGGGTGTGTCGCAGCGGGGGGAAAATCCAAAGAAAGTAACGCGGAGGGAGAAAAAAAAAAAAAAAATAAAAAATAAAAAAAAAGGCCCAACCGTTTGGCCTCCCCAAGTTTGCTCGCTTCCCCGTGTGCACACATGATGACGCGAAGCGGTCTGTTCTCACGAGCAGCACCGGCATCGCGATGCCGCGGCGGTTGCTTGCTGCACCCCACGAGCGCACCCACAATTACCTTCCTCACTTTGCAGGCGCCCAAGGGGAGCTCTGGCACGTATTTCTCTGACCTGTTTAATGCTTTCAATTTCACGAGAAATGGAAAGTTGGGAAGGGCATCGAGCCACAGTGCTGACGCGGGGAGGGAGGAGCGGAGCAGCGACTTGGGCACCCCTGGGGAAGGGAGAAGTTCCCAGCAGAGCGGGGGTGGAAAGACAGATGGTGACGCAGATGTAGACACAGATGACAATGTAGGTGACAACGTAGATGGCAACGCAGATGACAGCGCGAACTGCGGTTTGCATCCCATGGGGAGGAGCCTAGAGGAGCATTCAACGAAGAGGGACTTCCTGCAGGTTAAGAAGTCGGTGTCGATTGATGGGGCGGCAGGCGATGTGGGTATTCAGTTTCAGGGTGACCCACTGACCAAAGCGATTGGCCACCTGGGCCAAAGCAACACAAAGGGGCTCCTCTCCCCCATTTTGGAAAAACCCATGCAGAAGTTCCCCCCACGGAAGAGTGGCGGTACGAGCGGCATTCTGCAAAAGGTCCTGGAGGCCGACTTGGCTCACCTGAATTATTCCAATACGCGAATGACTGCAGACGAAATTTCCAAGCATAAGAATGCGTCGCTCCATATAACTGTGAAGAGGAAGGCGTCCTTGTCGTCGTTGAAAATGAAAACGGTGCCGAAGCGGTGAGCTTGGGGGAGTCTCCAGGTGGGGCATCCCGGGTGGTGCCGCTCCTGCCGCTCCAACCGCTCCAACCACTCCTACCGCTCCTACCGCTCCTGCTAAATGTAGCATTTGCATAGAATGGCTGACCCGCTGGGCACCCACAAAATGTTTAGCCCTTTCGAGGGGTCCATAGCATGGCTAGCTTCACTCGAAAAAAAAAAAAAAAAAATAACGCAGCTAAAATGCAGGTGTTACGAATTACATCCGTCCACCCGGTAGTTTTCCCCCTTAAGTTACAACCGCGCAGTGAGTAGGGGGTCCGGTCCTCTTTTACAACCTGGGGGGGCACGTTTAACGAGATTGTCCGTTTCTCCCCATTTGATAACTTCCCAATTGATAACTTCCCAATTGATAACTTCCCATTTGATAACTTCCATTTGGATAACCCCCCATTTTGCTGCCCCCATTTTGCTGCCCCCATTTTGCTGCCCCCATTTTGCTGCCCCCATTTTGCTGCCCCCCATTTTGCTGCCCCCCATTTGAATACCTGCACACAGCGGGCGTGCCGGGCGTGCCCCTCCCTGCCGGCGCGCGGGAAACCAGGACGAACCTACCTGAGCATCTTAAAAAGGAGGGGCCCGCAAGCTGCGAGCAGGATGCCGCATATGTCCGTAAAGGAAGAAGACAAACCAAAAAATATTTTCTTCGATTTATTGCTAATTTCGTTAATATTTCTTAGCGATTCATTTTTGAGGTTTTGCAGCCTTTTGTTTGGAAACAGATTTTCCTTTTTGCGCCTCTTAATGACTGAATCACAGGCTTTCACGATTAGGAAGTTCCTTAGGGTTTCCATGGTTTCACTTGGGATGGGTCTATTACTGGGGTGGCCATTTGGTTGTCCTTTGTCGTTGCCATGGCTACTACCGCTGCTTCTACTACTGCTGCTGTTGCTGCTGTTGCTGCTGTTGCTGCTGTTGCTGCTGTTGCTGCTGTTGCTGCTGCTGGTTGGTATACCCACATGTGGGGCACCTTCGTAGGGATGGCCCTTCGCGTCCACAGTTTGGAGATTGCCCCGCTGACTGGGGGCGCCTCCTTCATCAGGGACCTCCCCGTGAGTCCTTCCCAAGTTGCTCCTTCCAATTTTGTACAAAGATAAGAGGCCGTAAAAGGAAGAAAGCAGATAGGGAACAACCAAAATGGAGCAGTGCACAGGGATGTCCTTCCAGATGGCACAGTTTTTGAAGCAAATCGAGCAGAGGGCACATATAAAAGCCATACACCCAGAAGGGTGTATGAGAACAAAGCTGAGCAAATTTAATGTTTCCATTTTGTTGGCAATATTTTTTAAAAACTGATGAGTTAGAAGATTGGAAAGGAAGCAGCCGCATATGAATAGGGCGCCAAACTGTAGGGACCCAAATTGTCTTTCGAGAAATCTAGAGGCCAAAAAAAAAGTGGCTAGCTGAACTGCACACTGTAGGACATTTTCATTAGCGAAAAATGGAGACGTCAAATATTTGATGTTGAAGAGGTCAGCCAGTACAGAGTTAAGTCCACTTCTCTTGCGTCTTTCCATTGGGTCCTCTTCAAAATCGTGAATTATAAAGTAGCCATCCAGACGGTCCAGAATTTCGTTTACCTTTTGCTGGATGCTCCACTCGTCTTCGCAATTTTTCAAATTGTAAATTAAAAGTTGGAAGAAGGACGAAATGCCCACCATGCCTAGAACGATGCCGGTCGTCACGCACGGGAAGGAGTTTCGCTCTGGGTAGTACATGGACGTTTCTGCGCTTTTCCCTCTGCAGCGGTCTCCCCCGATGGAGCGGTCTTTCCCTCCGTTGCACTCACCCCTTTCACGCCTTCCTCCAAACGGCTCTGCTTTGCCACCTTTGCCATCCGCTCTATGCCTTGCCGCCTGCAACGGATCTCCCCTCTTACTGCAACCACTGTGGGGTCTTCTCAAACTCTCCAACACAGTTACGCCTCTTAGCTTGGGCCCGCGGCTCCGGTAGGGGACCCCCCCAGGAGGGAGCAACTTCCCCCAGGCGCACCTCGACAGGTAGTTATGTGGTGCATTTTTCCCCCTCAAATGGTGAAACATTTTCCGCACAAGGGGCGCAGAATTTCCCTGCGAGGGGGACACGTCCGTTCGAAGTGGCTACGTCTGTTCGAAGTGGCTACGTCTGTTCGAAGTGGCTGCGTTTTTTCGAAGTGGCTACGTCTGTGCGAGGCGGTGCCAAACTTCAGCTTTTTCGGAAAGCCCTCCCCCTATTCAACTTCGCTCAAGTGAGAGGCATCGCTCATTCTTTGTCAAGTGGACACTCACATGTACTCTCAAAACGGGCTCGCAAAGTGGTCTCGCAAATTGGGGTGATGGTTCTCCCCTGGGTGTTTGCCACCCGCGCGCAGGAGGGCACATCTGGGTAGTCCTCTGAAAGGACCGTTTGCGCGGTTCAAACAGTGGAGCCAGTTTCACGTTGCCACGAGCTGCGCCGCTGAGCCAGCTCGCCTCCTAAAAATGTAAAAAGAGGAGAGTCCCCCTTTTGCATCCACAACGTGGAAAGTCGGTCGAAAAAACAAAGCGGGGAAATTTCGCTGTGCAATCCGGGCATAACACAAATCAAAGTGCGCCAAGCGCAAAATCTACAACGCACACGTACAGGCAAATTAAAAAGGGAGAGAGTAAAAAGCATTTCAAGTGAGGCGACTGAAGCACATTGTGGGTGAATCTCATTGCTGCGAAACGCTAAAGGGGGCGTCATGTTTTTGTAGGGAGGGGGAAAATGGAAAGCCGCGAGGGTAGCATTTTCCTTCCTCCCCTTTGCTGCTCTCCTCTTCCCTTGCCCAGTCTGGAAGCGCACTAGGCTGTGGGCAAATCAGGGCCCGAGCCGAGGCATGTAAAGGCGTAACAGAGTTGGAGAGGGGGGCAACATGCGCAGGTACCCCGGGATGCACTCGCAGGTATTCTATTCTTCCCACTCGGTTCGCAAAGAACACATTTCTGGTGAAGTTAAAAAGAAGGGGGGGAATAACGTGGCACCTCATCTTGCATGTTGGTAGTGGTGCTGCTACCGCTGCTGCCGCTGCTATCGCTACTACCGCTACTACCGCTGCTATCGCTACTACCGCTCCTACCGCTGCTCCCGGGGAGGGGGCAAATTGGACGGCGCCCCTTCCTTCCCCATTTCGGAAAGAACGAATCACTTTCCCCATTGGCGTCGCCCGGTTGAAAGGAGCTCCAAAAATGCGTGCACCTTCACATCACAGGAAGTAGGACCTGAATGGCTAGTCGAGCATCCCGCGGCACACGCACGTGTAGATATACGCACATGGGTGCATCAACATGTGGACAATCTGTATTCCTCTTTTTTCCGTGTGCGTGGCGGCCGCCCTCCATCCCCCGTCACACCAAAGGGTCAGCCTCCCCAGCGTTGTCATTTTCGAAGGAAGAAGCCTCGCTGAGGGTTTCTGTGCTTATTCGTATTTTCTGCCCCATGTGTTCGTCCTTCAACTTCTTCGCGACGCGCACTATGCTCGTGGAGGGTTTGTACTTGGCTTCTTTGATCCAGGCCCTGAGAAGAGACGGGAGGGGAGAGTGGAAAAGGGAAAGGTCATGGAAAAATGGGGAACCATAAAGCACACCAAATGGGCCAAATAAACAGGGCAGCGAAAAAATGAGGAGGGAACGTTCGCCCCTGTCCACGCGAACAACGTCATTTTGGGGTGTTCCTAGAAGGGGACCACACTTCTACGCCTCCTCCTCCTCCTCCCCCTGCGGGTGTCCCCCCTTTTCACGTACTTAAAATCGGACTCCTTCAGCTTTGAGTAGGAATGGTCGTCGTCTACCACCTCCAGCCTTCCCTTGCCCAAGGGCATGGTCGAAATGAGTTTGTCACAAACGCTCATGGGGGTGGTCGTGTCCCTAGAGCCATGCACAATTATTACGTAAGGGAATGAGGACAAGTCGGTTTCTAAGTTGTGCGTGAATTTCTGGAAGGTCTTCACAGAGGGGGATACCAGCACCTGTGGGGAGGGCCTCGGATTCAAGTGGGTTGTCATAGCAGAGAAGCCGCGGTTATGCTTAGCAAAAGCGCGCCATGGCGTCTACACATTTAAGAGGTGAATACGGGGAGGGGGGGGGCGTATTATCCACCCCAGTTTAGCTTTCCCTTACGAGGGGCTTCTTCCCATTCCTGTAGCTCAGATTCATGGCCACCACTGCCCCGAAGTAAATCCCAACAATCACATCTGGGTTATACATCTTCACCTTCTGCTCCGCTTGCTTAATGGACTTCTTCATGATGTAGTAGAGAATTAAATGGGACCCGATGAAGTATATGACTATGACAATGACGATCTGCAGGTGGAGAGTAAATGGTTTCCCAAAAGTGAGACGGTCAGCAGAGGAGGGGGTTGGGGGGAAGGAGGAGGCTTCCCTTTTGCGATTTGTTTCCCCTGTTCGCGCCGCAGAAGTTCTTTGGTCACACATAGGTGCATGTGTTACACCTCCCCATCCATCCACACACAAAATGGTATCGTTCTGCCCACTCACCGACAAAGCCACAGTTATCGAAAAGAACAGCAAATCTGAAAACTGGTAGGACACGTAAATGTTAAACAGCATGACGCACACGATGAAGAGAAGGAACAGAATGAAGGAGCTGATGCTGCGCTTCTGATTTATGCTGGCCACCATCAAGTTCTTTTTCCCCACGGCCTTTTCGATCAGTTTTTTCTTCCGGCTTTCTCCAAACACGTGAAATCTGTCAGGAAAGGGGGGGGGTCATAGGCACATGGTGAGTCGTTAGCAAATTGTGAGTCATGTTAAAGGGGTGTTTTTCTGCCGGTAGTGCCGACCAGCGGACGGGCGCTCGTATGTGGATGGACACTCGCTGCGCTGAAGGGGAGCGGCATTTTCTCACCCATGAATGTACAGTATCTTTATATTTTCCTTCATCCTGCACACAGTGTCGTGGTGGATGTGTTGCGTGTATGGGGTCCTCTCTCCGCCGGAGCAGCTGGCGCGTGGCAAGAAGGGTGGACGTGGGGACAAAATAGTTGGGTTGGGCCTGTCCAATTTAATCCCCTTTCAAAATTAAAACCTTTTTAAAGTGAAATGTGTGATGTAATTAAAAAAAAAAAAAGATAAATGAGCAAAGATTGGAAGTAAAACATGTGCAAAGGGGATACATCCTCCTGCTAAGTATGAGCCATTTCGACATGAACTGCAGCATTTGTCATATTTTTACGCACATCAAAATGTTGTAAGTTTAAAAAAGGTAAAATGGGAGAAGAGGAACACGAATTGGAGTTTTAGCAACCTGGGGAGTGTAATTTTACGATGTCTCTTTTTTTTTTAAATATATACTGTTAAACGTGGCTACTTGTTCTTATTTTTTTTTTTTTTTTTTTTTTTTTTTTTTTTTTTGTTCAGGTAAAAATTGCAAATTAGCGAATGTAGAGAATACTTTTGGCTAGTTGTAAAACTCGCGGGTATTTTTTTTTCTTTCTTGTTAATGCAAAGTGGGGAATTTTGTTTTTTCTAACCTGGACAAATTATGACGTTGTTTTGTTCGTTGTTTCCTTTTTGGTTACTCTTTTTTGTGAAGAGCGTCCATGCACATTTTAAAACGCTTTATTTTTTCCTTATTCCATGTTCATAGGGGAAAGAAAGAAAAAAAAAAGGAGGAAACATCATTTATTCGCTGATTTCCCAACTATGACAACGCATTCGGTTAAACCCTTTTAAGGAGTGAACGGCGCGTCCACCAGGAGAACGCTAAACGGATTGGCAAAAGGGGGGCAAGCGAGCCCCGAATTTTCGCTGCGTCACACGTGAAGAAGTGTGTGTGCATACAGCACATGTGCGAATTTTTCACAGTTCCGAGCGGTGCTGTAGTTGTCGAAGTTGTCGACGTTTCTGATCAACTGCCAGTGGTAGGAGGCCCCTTCGCGTGCCTTTCGGGAAGAAATTCCGAATAGGTGGCCTTTTTTTGGGGAGGGGATTTTTACACCCACGTAGCTGTAGAGCTATGCGTACATAAGAGTGTGCCTTAATATGATTTTTTCCCCTTAAGTGCTTAAACGCTGAGGAGGAAGCACCTCATGCGCTGTCTTTAACGCGAATCGTGAACGAGGGAATTTTTTTGCCTTGTGTTTACTCTGATGAACGGAAAAGTAGTCAACGTTTTTACGTAGCTCCTGAAAGGGCTCTGGGTGAGCCTTCCTTTAACCTTTCGGCCATTTTCCAAATGTAGGAGCTGTTCTGTCCCATAAGAGTTCAGGTGGGAATAAGCGCAACGCAGTTGTGCGAGTTGTAAAATTTGAGCATGAGGTGATACAACGGCGAAATGTGTGCAATGTGCAAAATTTAACCCAGGGAAAAGAAAAAATGAGAATTTCCCTACGTTGATGATAATATGTGACGCAGCTGTCTTTTTTAAAAGGTTGCTTCGAATGGAATGTGACGTGTTTTGAAATGATAGCCAGGATGTTTTCTTCTTGCGAGTTTCATTTTTGTGAGTTTTCTTCTTACCCTCGTGTCCCCTCCGTGTGCATGCAAAAGGGGGAAAAAATAAAATTCCTTAAAATGCACAATTCAGCGAAAAGAGGGCAACTGCAGGGAATTAAAAAAAAAAAAAAAATTGAATTGTCTATTTGTTCGCTCGTCCTTTTTTGTATAACATGTGAAGGCATAAATGCTGACGCTTTTTGCATGACAGAAAAGGAAAAGAAGTTTGCGCGTTTGCTCGCTTGGGAAATTTTTAAGATTTGATGTTTTATTTTTCGCTGTATTGTAGCTCTTTCTTTCGCGCACTTTACCTTCGTTCTGCTTCGTCCGCTTCGTCCGCTTCGTTCTGCGTTGGCTTGGCTTGGCTCCCCCGTGCAGCCTTCCCTGCTCTGTTTCGCGTCGCAAAGCAGTACCTCTGCAAACATACGAATTTTTGGAGATTGCCGCAGCGACGTTGTAAATGCGAACGAAGCTTAAATGGGGTGATATGCAGACTGGCTCTTTTGTTTTCCCGCAAGTGGCGAATTAAGGACATGTCGAAATTTTTACCTGACTTTTTTTTTTTTTCCCCCATAATGGCTGTTTAATTCAGAATTTTTTCCTGAATTTTTTTTTTTTTTTTTTATTTTCCCATAATGGCTGTTTAAAACAGAAATTTTTAGCTGACTTTTTTTTCCCTCCCCCCCTTTTCTTGGCTTGTTCGTAAAAACAACACAACGCCAGGGAAAAGTCAATTTGCCGAATTTGGTTGCACACATAATATTGCGGAAACTTCCGAACATTTCGCTGCATTTTTGTCCTTATTTTTAGTAGAGTTTAAAATGAGCGCGATTTAACAAGAAAGAAAAAGAGGATGAAAAAAAAAAAAAAAGCGCGTAAAATAATGCCAACAAGTGTGGTATACACAATAAAGCTTAAAGCTACCCCCCACGTGTGTTTATAGGCCCCCACAACAGCCTGCACATAGTTGGCCCCACACTTTGCACATCCCCTTGACGCCATGGAAGAACCAATAAAGATCCTGTATCTTCACATTTACGAAGATAAGAAAACGAAGAAAATTAGAAAACTGTTGGAGGAGAATTACGGGAAGGATAACGTAATTTCTTCTAAGGACAAGTCAAGAGTTGTGGACATTATAATTCTGGTCGTCATATACTTCTTATGCTTGTGCTGTATTTTGCTCATATTTCATTTCCTATTTGCAAACATCCCATATATCTACAAGCTAATCATGCCATGCTTCTTCGTCACAATGAGCGTTTTTTTTATTGCCTCCACGATTATTTACGAGATTTTGTACCGCCGTTGTTTGGGGAAGGCCAACAAGCTGTTCGACACGCTGAAGCCGAATGTCATCGTGGGCTACCAGTTCGGGTGCATTTTGGCCATGCACCTGTCTGGCGCGCGCGTTCCGATGGTAACACAGAGGGGGGGCGGGGAAGCGGTTAAGCAGCGAAGCAGTGAGGCGGCGGTTACTCTCCGTTTAACGCGTTGCCACAGGGCCGTTTCGCCGCTTAACCGCTTCACCGCTTAACCGCTCTGCCTGCTGAGTAGTGCCCCTTTTCCCCCGAACGGGGTTCAAAAGTTAGCGGTGGGAAGGTGAACCCCCCGACTCGATTTCCCCGCGCCCTTGGCAGTTTGTCCGTCTACTCATTTTCGTATATCTCCCCCACCTCCCCCTCAGGTGTTAATATCCCCCGTGCAGGAAAACATCTTCTCCTCAAAGATAAGGAAGAACATAAACATACGGGACTACCCCTACATCATATTTGTCCACTCCACGAAGGATACGAAGAGGAACCTAAGCAAGACTCTAGAACTTGTAGAGTCGATCAATAAGCAAAACTGTCGCGTGGAGATAGTAGAGGAGGGATGCAACTTGGAGCTGATGAGTGCATCCGACTATAAGAACTGGGTGGACGAGGTGTTCTCGCAGGGGCAGGAGGTTGGCAAGAACGCGGCCCCCAGCGGCACCACGGTAGACGAGTCGATGTTTAAAAGTGATGAGTAGGCTCACCGCAATAGTGTGGTATGCGCATGTCAGGGGGGGGTGCACACAAATTGGTGCATTTTGGCTTTTTTTATGGGGGGGAATTTTTCCCTTCATCGTGCTTGCCCCTTTGGCAGCTTCCAAAACGCGCAACGTTTGTTGCTCCCAGGGGGTAGGAGTTGCCAAAGTGGAGAAGTGGAAGAGTTGAGAAGTGGAAGAGTTGAGAAGTGGAAAAATCGCAAAATGGAAAAATCGCAAAATGGAAAAAGCGCAAAATGGAAAAAGCGCAAAATGGAAAAAGCGCAAAATGGAAAAACCGCAAACTGTGAAAGGCGCAAACTGGCCACGTGGCGAAAAAACGGATGCTGGGTGGAACACGTTTCCCACGCGGACACTTTTCTTTAGTGGCTACTCACACCTGCTTTCATTTTGCTCTCCCTTTTTTATTTACTTTTTTGCAAAAGAATATTAAAACACCATCGACATGGGAAGGAGCGGTGTGTTAACATCGCCTCCCAAGTTGTGCTGCCGCCTGAAGATGAACAAATTGGTTTTTAAAAAGGAAGAGGCGCCGTAAAAAGGAGAGTGCTGGGGGGCGGGGCGGACACGCGGACAAATGGGCAAGCGGAAAAAAGGGCACGCGGACAAAGCTTCGAGTTCCTCCCCCTTCTGCTTCGCCCGTTATGCTTCCCATGGGCGAAATATTTCTGGGGGGCAGTCTCTCACCGGACCAGTTTGTGCAATTCGATTGGCACATAAAAAAAAGAAGCCAATGTTTAATTCGATCCCCTCCTATAGGTTTCTTTTTTTTTCTTGTGGGAAAAAATGGCAAAATATTTTTTCCTTTTTTTTTTTTTTTTGGAGTACCCTTGCAAAAAAAAGGTGCACAAGGGAGGTCCCAGCAATCACAACCTTGAAGGGGGAAAAAAAAAAAAAAAAAATTTAGCGACCTCGCCGAGTAGCACCATTTAATTTGCTTAAGCATAGCCACTGTTGGGTGAAATTTTAACGCAAAAGGAAACGCCGCTAACACTGCTAACGCTGCTAACACCGCAGTTGCCTAGCCAGCTAGCCGTTTTTCCTTGACATGCTGCGAAATAGGCTCACCTTTGGCCCTCGCTCAGAGAGTAGCTCCTTCTACCCCCTTCGCCCCCCCGCCGCGCCAACCGTAAGTTGTGGCACACGTACATTTTGCAGCACATAAACGCTTTGTAGCACATCTGCTTTTTGCAGCATATGTGCCTTTTTTGCGAAGCGGTGGGGGCAACGGATTGGAGGCGCATGCAGTAGAGGCGGCCTAACCTTGTAGCGATTGTTGGAAGCGGCCTGACCCTGTAGCACCCCTTGCCAACGCTGTAACAACCCCTGGCTAACCGCTCGATCGCGGCCGACTCCTCCACCCTTGTGGCTTCCCCACGCACGTGCCCAAAATGGTCGAAATCAGGCTGAAGACGAAGCACACGAGCTGCGAATTCCAGCTGGACTTTAACGAAGTGAAGCTGCCAGATGATGTGAACATCCTAAAAGACTTGGAGCATGAGCTACAGAATTCTATTTACCATTTGAAACGATCGAACGAAGAAATAAAGAAATTTGATCCGGAAGGTGCCGACCAGGAGCTCCTCATGGCACTGAATGAGAATAAGTTTTCCTTATGTAGGAAGGAGGAACGCCTACGTATCATTAAAGAAAAAATAGAAATTTTAGATCCCCCTCTTCCTGACTTTGTGGGTAGAACGAATTCCATACCCACCTCAATGTTATGCACAAGGGAGGGGAGCCAGCGCGTGGGAGTTGCTCATATGGTCCTCTGTGGGTTAGACGATGAGTACTTGAGTGGTTCCGAAGGCAACGATGTGTTAATGGTGAATGGTTCGAATGGGGAGCTCTCCAGCGAAGATGCTGCTCCGTTCGACGAGGAAACGGAGGAGAAGGGGAATTCTACGCCTCCGCCAGGGACACTCGGGGGTGGGGGCATTTACCTGTGAGCAGTAGCCTTGCGTGTGGGCAAAGCGGCATCCACCCGTTCAAGCGCCCATTTTATTATCACCTCGTCACGTCGCCACGTCGCCACGTCGTCACCTCATCATCATTTTTTTTTTTTTTCAATTTTTAAGTCGCGGGGGAGACACGCTGGGGAGCGCCTCACCACGGGCGCGGTCCAAGCTGTGGGCAGCCGCACTGCTACGCAGATGAGTGCGCACCCCTTCGTCTACACCCCACTTCGCCGCCTCAATGTAAACGAGTGCCCAAATTGAACAGCCAACTGGGGGGCGCCACGTGTGCCACAGGGGAGTGTACACGCGCCCCTTTGCAAAAAAGAAAATAAAAAAAAAAAAAAAAAAAAAAAAACTTCAAAAGGTTATGCGGTTAGAAGGGTGAGTGGTTACGTGGGTAGGGGGCCAAACGGCTAAGTTGCCGTAAGGCCAATTGGCTAAGTTGCCATAAGACTAATAGGCTGAGTTGCCATAAGGCTAATAGGCTGAGTTGCCATGCGGCCAAACGGCTACATGACCAAGTGAGCACCTTCCCGCCCGTCAAAACATGACGTCGAAAAACATAGTCAGGAAGGTGTAGGAAATGTAGCACTGCAGGAAGAAGTACAGCACTTCGAACGCGAGGACAAAGGAAAAGAAGAAGGCGAAGACGCCACTCGTCATGGTGGCCAGTATGAGCTTCATCAGCTCGCCGAAGACGCAGAAGGCCATCAGCGGCCGGACGGCCTAAAAGGGGGGAGAAGCGGATATCGTGTGGTCCCCGTTTACCTGAACCGTTCAGGCAGTTGCGAAACAGGCGAAAGGTGCAACAATTGCAAAAACTGCACACACACGCCTGCTCGCGAATCGGCGCTCCCGCGGGGGCCTACCTGAAACGTCGTGCGGGCCATGTAGATGAAGAAGAAGCGGTAACTCAAAATATACTTGATGGTGAATTTGGTCATGTCGATCGGATTGACGTAGTGGTTTAGGGCAGGCAAGCTTCTCATCAGTTTGAGCGGCCCGACGTCTTCCCGTAACCTTTCGCTGTAGTATTTGTACACCTCCTTTTTGTCTCCCCCGAGGGGTCTGCTCACCGGCTTGGCGGTTCCGTACCTCTGGATGAGGCAGCCCATGGCCTGCGGGGGGGAGGTAAAGAGAAGGCATGCAAGGAAGAGGTGCGGGGAAGGCACACGGGAAGGCACACGGGAAAACACACGGAAAAACACACGGGAAAAACATACGACGGGGGGAGTCCCCGGGCTCCGCACAGCCGCTCCGCGAGTTCGAAGCTGCTCAACTGCTCAACCGCTAAACCGCTAAACTGCTAAGCTGCTAAATCTCTGCCGCGTCGTTCTGCAGCTGCGGGGGCCTGCTGGCCTTACCGATGAGTAGGCCTTGTACGTGTTCAGGACGAGGGCGTTGCTTCGCCACAGGTGGGGGCCGATCCTGCAGTGGGGGGAGGATGGCAAGAAATGGGTTGCGGGTTGGCTGCCAACGGGGGGGACAACTCACGGCCAGGCGAATGGCACACCGGGGCATGTTAGTCCCTTTGTCCTTTTCTCCCGTTCTCCTTTTGGTCCGTTCTCCCTCTCTTTGCTCACCCCCCAGTCAGTTTCCCAAACACATTTCGGCTCATCTTGTCAGGCGAGGTGGGCACTTGCTGGCGGACTCATCTGCATTCGGTTCCTGCGCATGCGGTGAGGCGAGAGTGAGAGGAGCCTACTGTGATAGAGCGCTGAACTGTTACACGAGGTTTCCCTTTGAGGCTGAGCAACTGGCAGAGGCACGCGCGCCAAGTAGAGAAAGGGAAAAAAGAAAAAAAAAAAAAACACATACATATGTATATACATACATGCATGCATATATATATATATATATATATATATATATATATATGTGCATACTTCTTATGTACATCCTGTGGCGTGTGGGGGGCCACGGCAAATCCCGAGGGGGGGAGTAATTTTTTACCAAGTGCCGATCGGTGAAGGCCCCCCAAAAAAAAGGAAGCAAAGATGAGGTGACTCAGTTACACGGCGGAGAGGTGCAGCGCGGCTTTAGGCACGTCGTTTTTGGGGCGGCGTGGGGCCCATGTGCACACGCGAGGGGAGGGGCCACAAACATGGGGGCAAAAAGGGGCGAAGCGAGTCAAAAGGAACTGCACCAAAATGAGCTTCACCAAAATGAGCTGCGCCAAAGGGAACCGCATCGCGACTAGCCAAACTACACAGCGGGGAAAATAAAAAAAAAAAAAAAAAAAAAAAAAAAAAGTTCAAAAAATGGAAGGGGTTCCCACTAGTACGTACACCTGTTCTGTAGGGTTGCCGCAGGTCGGTTGGTCTGGCAGGAAAAAAAAAAAAACACTCCCATGTGTATGCCATGTGTATGCCATGTGTATGCCACGTGTATGCCACGTGTATGCCACGTGTATGCCACGTGTATGCCACGTGCACGCCATGTGTATGCCACGTGCACGCCATGTGTATGCCACTTGTATGCCGCGTTTATATGCACACACGTAGTCGCACAATGGCGCGACAACGCGGCGCAAGGAGGCGGCCCCCAAGCGAGCAGCCAAGCGAACGACCAAACGAAGGAAAGAAATTCACTTCCTCCCGAATGGCAGCGCAAGGACAGGTCAACTGCCCAGATTGACGAAGCGTCTTCCGCAGGACCAGGAGGGGCTTTTCCGTTTGGCAAATGTACACGTCTGCGTTTGTACCTCCCCAGGCGGAAGAGACCTACACCTCCACGTATACATTAACGCGTGTGCGTTTACTTGCCCTTTCCACCAAAGGGGTCCCTCCTCCACGGTGTTAACAAACGAAATAGCAGCTTAGCACAGCACGTCTTCGCTTCTCAAAATAGAGACAGTCCACGGAGAGGTGTAGCAAAAAAAAAAGAAAAAACAAAGTAGTTACAAAGAGGAAAACATATAGCCGCTTGAGCTCTCCCTCTTCACCTAAAAGGAACCAGCTACGACATCCCCCCCCCAAAAAAAATGAACAAATATGAAAAGATCAGGGACATTGGGAAGGGGAACTACGGGAATACCATTCTTGTGCGCGACAAGAAGAACGACCAGTAGGTGTTGTTAAGCGGGCGTAGCAGCGTGGCCTGCCGCCGAACCAACCAGTTAACCGTCCACTGATCGGTCCACTGCGCACTCCTGCACACCGCCGCGCTCGCCCCTTCCTTCTCTCCCCCCCCCCCCCCCCCGAAAGCTACGTGATGAAAATAATTAACATATCTCAGATGACCCCAAAGGAGAAGAGGCAGTGTTTGAAGGAGGTGGAGGTAGCGTCGCGGAGAGAGGCAAAGCGGCAGTTCAGAATGGGTCTACGTGCGAACGTGTGTGTGTGCTTATGTGCACGCGTCTACCTACGTTAAGACCCTTCCCCAAATGAACACACACCCATGCACACACACACCCCCGCAGCTGCTGTCCAAGCTGAACCACCCCTTCATCGTCAAGTACATCGAGAGCTACATAGAGGGGGACACGCTGAGAATCGTCATGAAGCACTGCAAAGGTGGGTCCAGCGGAGCACTTGGGGGAGCGCACTTGGGGGGAGCGCACTTAGGGTTCCTGCGAGAAGTGAGCACGTCTGTCCCTCTTCATCGCGATTTCCCTCTCCATTGTGCTCTCCATCGAGATCTCCCTCTCCATCGCTTCCTTTCTCTCTTTTTCGCTTCCTTCCTTTCTCTTTTTTTTTTTGTTTTTTTCCCACCCAAGGCGGAGACCTCTACCACTACATACAGAACAAGAAGAAGCAGAACACCCCCATAAAGGAGACGCGCATCCTCATCTGGCTGACTCAAATTTTGACGGCGCTTAAGTTTTTGCACTCCAACCACATCCTCCACAGGGGTAAGGCGGCCGCAGGAGGTGTTGTAGTGAGCCCGCATGGGTAGGGTTACCCTCCCCAATGTGAGCACCTCCCCAATGTGAGCACTTCCCCAATGTGAGCACTTCCTCCCCCCCCTGATAGACATGAAGTCTCTGAACATCCTCATCGATAACGACAAGCGAGTGCGTCTGTGCGACTTTGGGATCTCGAAGGTCCTCGAAAATACGCTTGACTACGCCAACACGCTGATAGGGACGCCCTACTACTTAAGCCCCGAGCTGTGTAAAGATAAAAAATACAGCTGGCCCTCCGACGTCTGGGCCACGGGCTGCCTCATTTACGAGCTGGCCACCTTCCGCACGCCCTTCCACTCCACCAAGGGGATTCAGCAGCTCTGCTACAACATTAGATACGCCCCCGTAGGTGCTTCGAGGGCTGCCGATTGGCAGCGAGGCGGCGTGGCAGTGAGGCGGCGTGGCAGTGAGGCGGCTTGGCCGATTGGCAGCGTGGCAGCTTTCCCGCTTCCCCGCTTCCCCGCTTCCCCGCTTCCCCGCTTAGGAGAGCTTCATCGGCCACTTCTTCTTCCCCCTCCGCCACACCCTCTGCGCTCTCCCCCCACTGCCCCTCCACCCGTGGCAGATCCCAGACCTTCCGAACATTTACTCTAAGGAGCTGAATAACATCTACAAGAGCATGCTGATTCGGGAGCCCAGCTACCGAGCCACCGTGCAGCAGCTGCTCGTCTCCGACATTGTGCAGGTGAAATGGGGGGCGGCGTCTGCACCACGTCAACACGTCTGCCCCACGTCTGCCCCACGTCAACACCGCTTCTGCATCTCAACGTCACTTCCATACCACTTCCCCCCCCGCAGAGACAACTGAAGCTGCTGATTGAGGAGAAGATCCGGGAGAAGCAAAACATGAAGAGGCCCCTAAAGGAAAAGCCCGCGGCTGAAAACGAGGGGCCGGGTGCAAATGAGCAGGAGGTCAAGACGCTGCTCCTGGACGTCGTCGACGCGTGAGGTGCTGCGGTGAGGGGGCAGGTTTGTGGGCCGAAGCCTGACTGGTCGACACTGCTAACCACTGCCCGCCCAGCTTGACATGACCGGGTGTTACCCCCGAGGGAAGCTTCGCCGAAAAAAAAACGTCCAAGTTGGGGAAATCCACGGAGGGGATCGAAGCGCTGCAGAGTTGAGCTGCTCGTTCATTTTATTATTTATTTTTTTTTTTATTATTATTTCTTTTTTTTGCTGTCCCCCTTTTGAGGACTGGACGGGCGCGTTGGTTTTTTCAATTTTATTTTTTTTTTTAACTTTATTTTTTACTTTATTTTTTTTTTTTCCCCCTGATGTTACGCACATGTATGTATTTCCCGCAGGGGATAGCGGCGCTAACTTTTTTTCCTCCCCTTTGCTGCATTCATTTTCTAAAGTAGATGCGCTGGGGAAGTGGTTGCTCGGGGAAGCGGTAGCACCGGAGAAGTGGTTGCACTAGAGAAGCGGTTGCACTCCGAAGGGGAGAGTATCCCAGGTGACTTGGTCCCTACACTGTGCGTTCTGCTCAGATGCGCATGCGTCAAGGTTAGGCACATTCCGTTGCAGCGACCATCCCAACTGTGGAGTGAGTTTTACCTGCGCTACGCTGCTGCACTCGGTGGGTTTGTACCCTTTGGCTGTCGTTACCATTTGCATTCACCACGGTGAGGGAAAATCGGTCGTCTAGTGTCACTCCCCGTTTGGTTGCTTCTCTCATGGGGCGTCGCTAAATCGGTGGAGACGCCACGCGTAGGTTACACACAAGTGTAAGAAGAGGCACAACTGATGTTTTAAAAATGGGAAGCATAGCCTCTTATAGGAGGCATACCACCCATTGGGAGCTTGCCTCATCGGATGTTACCCTTTTCTTGGCCGCACGTATCACCAGGGAAGACCCCCACTTGCGTTTGTTTCGCCCCCCTGAGTGGTGTAGCAGCAAAGTGGTGATTCGTTCCTGGTGGGGAGGGGGGCAGCGGTGTTCCTCCTACGTAGTAACAGAGGAGAGGCGCTCCTCATTATAGGGACTACCCGTGGGTGTGCGCGGGGAGGTTTTTCCCATCTCGTCCACGTGAATATGCATGCACGGGTAGGCTTTACATATGTGGGTGCTTTTCTCCCTTGGCAGCGGAGGTGCCCCGCATGAAGAGGCCAAAGAGCCCGAAAAAAAAATGCTCCCCCAGTTGGCAGATATTGCTAAAGTGGAAGCACCTCCGTGCAAAGGTACAACTGAGAGTTAGTGTGGTCTCAAGAAAAAAAAAAAAAAAAAAAAAAAAAAAAAAAAAAATCACAATTTTGTAGTATCTTCCATCGCGTTCGCTTGAGTGACTTTTTTTTTTTTTTTTTGGGGTTCAGGGTAGTTGTTTGCGGAGCGTCCTCTCCCAGTGGATTTTCCCCCAACGGGTTATCCTGAGAAGCGCTACCCTGCGCAGCGGCGGTGAATGATCACCTCCATCTCGAGGCGACTGCAAAAGTGTAGGCCCGGCTGCTGACCGCGGAGAGGCGCTTTTAAACGTGTAGGCCCGGCCGCTAACCGCGGAGAGGCGCCTGCTTCATGCGGACCAGCGTGCATGTGTATAGGATGACCCGCATGAGGGCCCCGACTTGACGCCCTCCACGTTTGCGCTGTGGGGGCGTGGCAGCGGGTAGCGGCGCGGTTGGCGGCAGGCCGAGCGTCCCTCATTTGTTTAATTAGTTATTCATTCATTTGTTTTTTTTGTTGCTCATTTATTTGCCCGCCAACCAGGTGCATGCCGCTAACTCCCCCAACCAGGTGCACGCCGCTCCCCGCTCCCCGCTCCCCGCACACCATGGCGGCGCCGGTCAACATCGACGTGCCGAAGCTGATCCTGGACAACGGGGGGGGGCTGATCAAGGGGGGCGTCCTGCCGAGCTACTCGCAGATGAGCAACTCCCAGGGGGACGAAATAGAACCCAAATTCATAGTGCCCAATTGCGTTGGTCAGGTAAGAAAAAAAAACATCGTGCATATAAGTGACGGCTGCTATAGCATATGCGAGTACTTCTGCCACAGGCCCCACGTGGATGGGCTGCTGCTCGACTTGGAGATGCAGACGAAGATTTGGGAAAGGATTTTCTCTTGCAAACAAACAGTTGGGTTTAAAATAAAAGACATGGCCATCTGCATTACCGAGTCATATCTCACCCCGGCCTACATAAGACAGGGAGTTATAGAGCTTCTGTTTGAGTACTTTAATTTTAACCAAATCGTTGTGGTCTCGTCTCAAACGATGCTTCCCTTTTCCTTCATCGGACTTAACTTGGGGCAATATGACATATTAAATCCCCCCATTTTCCCCTTACCCAGTTCGAGGGGCAGAAAGGGAGAGTCTTCTAAGAGGAGGCGGAGGATGGGCGGTAAGTCCCTCACCCGGAAGAGCCACAGCCCGAGGGAGACCCTGCGGGGGGAGTGGGAGGGCAGTTGCCACAGGGATGATGCGGATTTGAAGAGTGAGGGGGGGAGGTGGCCAGCGGGCGAGTTGCACGAGGAGTGGGGGGAGGAGGAGGAAGATGTAGCAGTGGGGGGGGCAGACGTAGCAGTGGGGGGAGCAGACGTAGCAGTGGTGGGAGCAGATGTAGCAGATGTGGCAGTGGGGGTGTCCAGCCGAAGCGACCCCGTCTGTGAGGTTAAGAATGAGAGGAACGGGTTGGAGAGCAACTTAACGAGCAGCATGGAGAGCAGCTTAGCGAACCGCTTAACGAGCCCCCCCCAGCGGGGCGGCGCACCTGGGGAGGAGGACCCCCCCGCGGACAACGGCGCGCTGACCAACAGACACATCTTCGTGAGGAACATCGAGTGCTATAACAAGTACACGCAGCGAGTGTACCTGGAGGAGGGCTTCCGAGGGGAGAGCTGGCAGCAGCACCACTTCGATGGCTTCTTCACTTGTGGCGGAGGCCCCTCCCCCAGCAACGGAGTGGTGCGCACTCTGCAGAGCAACAGCTACCTAGGAAACAACTTCTGCGTGCAAGACCCAAACTTTTTGCTGCCAGATCAAATTGACCTGCACCACAGGTACTACGAACCCAACTGTAGGGACCTTCAGAACTTCCAAAGCCATTTTAACAGCAGCTATGTGGAGAGCTTCTACAGCCAAGTGCTCAATGGGAATTATAATTTATCTCTTAGGAACCCCTGCGCTCTTTATGTAGATGTGGGGTTCTCTCACACCTATGTGCTGCCCTACATAGAGTATAGGCTTATAGAATATGCCATTTTACGGACCAAGGTCTCCGCGTCTATTTTAAATACCTATTTGAAGAACGTGCTGTCGTATAAGCACGTGAATTTGGAGCACAACGAGTTGCTGGTGGAAAATGTTAAGGAGCGGGCCTGCTACGTGTCGCTGGACTATGAGCGGGACTTGGAGCGGGAGCGCGCGCGCCTGGAGGAGGTTAAGCGGCAGCGCGTAGAGGAAAGGTTGGCCGGGGTTAGCGGCGAGGTTAGCGGCGGGGTTAGCGGCGGGGTTAGCAGCCTAGTCACCGGGGAGGAGGACCCCCCCAAGGGGGAAATCAAAAGGGAGGGACCCCATTCGAGTGGAAAAGACGAGGCCAACCCCACCACTGGGGGTAACTCCCCCCAGAGAGATGGTAGGAAGAAAAAAAAACGAACGCAGCCCCACCTCTTCTACAGTTACAAGCTAATTGATTATAACAACGCCACGAAGAGGGAGATAAGCGATGTGTATGATACGTTGAGGACCAACAGCTCGAACGATTGCATTTATGTGGACTCCGACTGGGATGACCAGATGGAGTTTTCCAATCACAGGGGGGGAGCAGAAGAGGGGAGAGCAGAGGAGGGGAAAGAAGAAGAGGGGAAAGAAGAAGAGGGGAAAGAGGAAGAGGGGAACGAACATGGGGGGACCGCGGGTAGGGACGACCATACGGACCGCCTTACTAACCGCCATACAGACCGCCATACGGGATCCCCTCACACCAAGGCCGCTTGGCAGCGCCCGTCCGCGGAGAGCAAAAACGACGTCATCAACCTGACGAATGAACGAATAGCCATCCCAGAGGTCCTCTTCAACCCGAAGGATATTAACCTGGAGCACTGCAGCATCGTCGAGCTGATCTACAGGTGCATCTCGCTACTGCCCAAGGAGATTCAGAGGTACTTCCTGGCCCAGATATACATCTCAGGGGGTTCTACGAAATTCACAAATTTTAAACATAGGCTATATAAGGAGCTGCGCGGCATGTTCCCCAGCGAGTGGGACATTAACATTTACTCTCACCGGAACGGCCTCTACAGCAACTACATCGGCACGTACGTCTGGCTCAGCGACCATAACATTTACAGCTACAACGTGATTACGCGCGAGCAGTACTTCAGCCACGGTCAGGGTGGATAGGCGGTTGGTTGGGCGGATAAGCGGTTGGTTGGGCGGATAAGCGGTTGGTTGGGCGGATAAGCGGTTGGTTGGGCGGATAAGCGGTTGGTTGGGCGGTTGAGCAGTTTGGCTGCCCGCTCATCAACTGCCGCCCATCATGCGCGCAAGACGAAAAAATAAAAAAGGGGACGGTCAGGTGAAGACCCATTTGTGGAGACCTCCAGGAGGGAAGACACCCCCAATTCGCCTGCGCCAGTTTTTTAGCGGCGCAAAGTAGGCTCAACGTAGATTGGGCGCACCGTATAGTAGCCACACCGTAGCGTAGCCACTCTGCGCACGAAAAGGGGTGCTTCCCGGCGCCTCTCCGCTCCGCGAAGACGCCTACTTCACTCCGTGACTACGCTACGCCGCCTCCTCCGAGGCGAACTGCACCACCGTGCTGAACTTGCTCTTGAGGAACTCGATGACCTTGGCCCTGTACAGCTGGCTGTCAATGGTGAGGTCCAGCAGATCCGACGCGAACCCACTTTGCTTCAAATCGATGAAGCTGATTTTGATGACCCTCTCTGTGTGGTGCCTCTTCCCCAAATTGGTGTAATCATCATAACGAGTCAACGGCATGATGTTTTTAAAAAAGACTTTCGTTTCATTCGTTTGGGTCATCTTGAGGGTGCAATTATTTTTGGTGAGGAATGCGAAGGGGAGCAAGTCGCTTTCGATGGGCAGCAGCGCTGAGTAGATCCACAGGGCCGGCAACGCGTCTCTAGTGTCCCTCCCCAGGTGCGCTTCATCCGTATGACGCGTTTCATCCGTATGACCCGCCTCACCCGTCTGACGCACCTCACCCGCCTTATTCACCGTTTCGCTTCTCCTCACGTAGAGGGCGTGCTCGTTAGGGTCCCACACGAACTGGTTCCTCTCACCTTCCAGGGAGACGTATATCCCCTTGCGGTACGGGGGGATGATGTATCTCTTCTGGGTGTGCTCCAGGTTAAGCACGTGGGTCATGTCGTAAGCAACGGTCTGTTTGGCGGGCGCTGGGGGGAGCTGGGGCGGCCTGGGCGGACTGGCCGCACTGCCTTCCTCAAAGGGGGGAGACTCGCCAAACTGGGCAGCCTCGCCAAACGGGGAAGCCCCTCCAAATGAGGTAGACTCTCCAAACTGGGCAGACTCGCCAAGCTGGTCAACCTCGCCGGATTCTCTGGGCGCGGCCGCCTCACTTGGTCGCTCCTCCTGCTGCTCTTCCTCAACTGGCTGCCCCCCCTCCAGGAATTTTAGGTACATGTTCTGCATTTCGCTCAACTGAGCGTCTTCCCCTTCCCCTGCGTCTTCTTCTTTCACCGATGGGGTGATGCTCGCGTTGGGTTGGAAACGCCTCCTCTGGGGGGCTGCCTCTTGACTGGCTTGGGGGGAGGCCAAAAACCGCTCAGTGGCTTCATCATACTGGCACTGGGTAACGCCGCACCGCAGCTGCAGTACGTGCGCCCAGAAAAGGGGTTCGCTGAGCGAGGTGAAGATGGTGAAGGAGGTGCTGCTGACGAACCTGTTGGGCCGCCCCGGGCGGTGCCCCTGCGCGGTGGGCACGCTCAAGCTGGCAACATTGCTGCCGCCCTCTTCTGTGCCGCTAACCCCGCTATCGCCGCTAACCCCGCTAACCCCGCTATCACCGCTCACTCCCCCCCCCTCGTTGGGCTCCACGCGACTGAGCACCCGGAGGAAGTCCCCCCTGGAAACGAAAAACGTAGGCACGTAGTTATAGACCTTCCGGCTCTGGTTCATCGTCAGGCTGCACAGTGAAACGAGGAAGGGCATGCGGCTGCGCTGAATGGATGCGCCTCCTTGTGCCAGTGGGTGAGGGGCAAGCGAGTACTCAATTTCTATTTTATTAACCCTGTAGTGTCTTATGTTCCCTTTGATGAGGGTCATCACGTTTAGAGGGTTCACTTCTCCGGGGGAGCTTCCAACGACGTAGGGTCGGTAGCGGTTTGAGCGGCGAAGGGCGTCTACGTGGATCTCCAGAACCGCTGAGTACTTCCTGCTTCTGTTAAGGTAAAAGTTAAAGAGCACGTGCACGTTATATGGCTTCCCCGGAGTGCACGTCTCCAAGGGGGGGTGGTCCACTCCAGCCGCACTGAGCCCAGCGGAGGGACGCTGCTTCGATGTGATCCCCCGATTTGATGTGATCCCCTGAGTACTTCCCCCCTTTGCGCAGGCTGACCTGTAGAACGGGTTCGGGAGGAGACGCACATACAGATCGCTGACGACGACCGGCTGTGGGAACTCCACGGATCCCCTCGTGGAAAGCAAAAGGACATCCCCACTCTCGCGCACGTGTCTGCTCATCTGGTAGGTCCTCTCCCGGCTTTCCTCCAATCGGGGGTTCTTCAAGTCAAAAGATTTGAGTCGCTTGTAGCGCTGCGCGGGTTCTACCGTATCGCTGAGGATTTGTTCGTGCCAGTAGACTCTCCCCGCGTGGCCTACCGATTCGCCTGCTACACCTGCTTCACCTACCGCGTGCACTGCTTCTCCCCCCCCCAGCGCGCAGCAGCTCCACGCCCCCCGCAAGATCAAACTGGGCCTTACGCCGGAGTTCACGCAGCGCAGCTGGACGTTGTCGTGCACGTATCTCTCACTGTAGCACACGTCCACTTGGAAAATCAAATCTAGGAGAGCCTTCTTCTGGTAGTTCCTCACCACCATGACGTTGGTACTTACCCCATGGTAATCGGCATGCAATTTGAAGAGATTCTTCTTGTACTGATACGCTGCATGCACCTTTAGATTCTTTAAAGGGTTCGTAGAAACCATGCAGGTGGGTCCTTTGTTTCGGTTCTTCTTCGACCACTCCTTTTGAAGGAGACTACATGGGCGTTTTAAAACACCTTTCGTGAGGTTTGCTCCCCTCCCTGTCTGATTGCTCCAGGGTGGGTGGTGCCTTCCTCCTGCGGTGGTCCCACTAGGAGGTGTAATTGGGTCAAAAAAAAGGAAAACCTCTGAATGTTTAATGGAGCGGAAGAATGCACACGTGAAGGGGGGGTACTCGGGGTAGTTTTTCTCCTTCCCTTTAGACCGCTTTATAAAAGGGAAGCCACTCACTAGAGTCTTCTTCAGTACACTTGGGAGCAGGGACCCTACCCTACTTTGCCTTGTGCATATCCCCACCTTCACCTCCCTGTTGGTTTTTACCATCCCATTGTAGTTGCTCGTTTCGGGGGGTATCCTTAAGGTGCTTAGCAATTTGCTGATGGTGCTTGGGGTGACGTTGGTTTGCGGCGGGGACGTCCGATCGGTGGGTCCTCCATTTCCGGTGGGTGCTCCATCACTGGGGAGGTCCGCGACCGAGTTGATGCTGCCAACCCAGCCGCCGGCTTCACTAGCAGATGGAGCTGCGGCTACCCCCACTTTAGGGGATGCCGCGACTTCCTTTTTCCTGTTTTTCCCCTCGCCCAGTACGTCGGAGCCCTCCAAAAAGACGTAACTCGGGTGGGGATCCACGTCCCACGCCTGCATGAGGATTTTATTAAAATTTACCTCCTCAATGGCTAACGAAAGGGGAGACAGAAAAGACAAGTTCTTCGCGTCATTTAAATGTTCCCCGATGAACAGCCCCTTGAAGTTGTATTTGGTAGGACCCTCCCGGGATGCGAAGGCGTCTCCTAGTATACTCGTTCTTCGGTAATTAATAAAATGGGAGGGAGCTAGCTTCTTCGGGGTGCTCACCTGACGCTGCTTCGTCTTCGTAAGAGAGGCGAATACGTCCACCAGGAATTGGAAGCCCTTCTTCCAGACGCTCCCCCCGTCTGTCTCCTTCAAAGCTTCCCTCTCCCCCCTGAAGGGCTCCTCCGTTTGCCACTCCACTCCCGTTTGCCACTCCACTCCCATTGGCCACCCCACTCCAGTTGGCCCGTTTACCCCCCTTGCAGTTGCGTAAAAGGGGGAGGTGTGCAGATAGGTGTACTTCTCGTCGTCCTGTTCGGTGTAGGTGGCTTTTTTTTTTTCCCCCCTCCCCTTCCCCCTCCTATTGGCTGCCTGCTCTGCGGTGTCCTCTTCTTTCTCCTCACCGCCCCGTTCAGCCGGGCAGCCGAGGGCCCCCGCGCGGACCAGGTGGCAACTCGTGTCGGCCGAGCTGGAGCAGCTGGGGGAGGCCAGCCTTTTGCTAATCACGTTGTCGAACGAGGTGAAGGTGTTCTCCCCGATGCGCTCCACGAAGAAGTCCGTGAGCGACGGGTGGACCACCACGTTGGCGCCTCCGCGCTGCCAGAGGGCGAGGCACGCCGCGAGGGCGGCCGCTGTGCCCGGCGCCATTTTGCAGGAGTAGCAGTAGCGGTGTTAGCAGTAGCGCTGTTAGTGGCGTAGCGGCAGCGATAGCGGTGGTGGTAGCAGTGGGGCTCGCGCTCCGCCAGCAGTTCGGTTAGCGCCTCCAGCAGAGCCGTCGCTGCCCCCGACGGCGCCTCGCATGCTCCCCCTCCAGGCGCCTTCACCCCTCTGCTCCTCTCCCACGAGCGCTGACCCCCACGTCTACGTGTGTCGCGGAGATGCTGGCCATATAAGGGAAGCCCAAAAAGGTAAAAAAAAAAAAAAAACGGGCAACCACGTAGAATCGTGAAATGTATCCCTTCAGCGCAGGAGAATGCCCTTTTGGGATGGCTCGCGGGTGTTCCCGAAGTGTTCCCGTTGGGTTAGTGGCTGCGTCGACTGCATGGGTTGGTTCGTTGCACCGGATGGGTCGGCGCGTCGCACTGGAGCTTAGCGATGGTAAGGCGGTTTTTCCACGTGGCCTTTTTTTTTATTTCATTTTTTCGCTTCATTTTTTTCCCTTTTTTTTTCGCTTCACTTTTTCGCTTCACCCTTTATTGCCCCCCTTCTGCTGCGCGGCTGACCGGAACGAAATGCGGGGCGCCCCTGGAGGAAGCGCGTGCAGAACGCATGCAAAAGGGGGGAACAGAAGGGCATGCAAACGGGAGGCACAGAAGGGCATACACAAAGGCAACCACCCACACTGTTACCCTTTGGCATGGATCGATGACTCCATCAAAAGTGGGGCGAACGGAGAGCCTGCAGTGGGATGGATTACTCCCTACACAGGAGGGACGAGCCCCAGGTTGGGCCTCCCCCTTTGCGGGGGCTGCTTTACGAATGACTCTGTAAGGTAGGGGTGGGTGGATCCCTCAGTTCGGTCCCTTCGTCTGGAGGACTCCCTGATGTGAGACCATCTGATGGGACTTCCCCCACGTGGGTGTTCACTTGAGAGAGATGCCATTCGCTTGCTGTGCGGCGCAGCGGGTCGTCCGTCTACCACTCGGTGGAAGTGACATTAATAACGCGTGTGTGTTTTGGGGGGGTGACTATGGGTATGTAGGCATCCGCGCAGTTGTGCCCCCCTCCCAATTAAAGCAGAGCAGCGCCTCAAGGGAAATTTAAAAACGCCCAAACGGAAAAAAAAAAATAAAAAAAAGAAGAAGCGGGTAGGTGGATGAACAGATTGAAAGAGTAGCGAGCGATCGAGTACATACCTACTAGTAGTTGTAACCGCATGGGGGGAGAAAAAAACAGGGTGTGGCCATTTTGCGAAGGTGGGTGGGGGCACTGCCACTTCGCCGCATCGTCGCTTGGCCGCTTCGCCGCTCCCCCGCTTTGCCGCTCCCCGCTATATGTGCCCCATTTGGCGCGGGTGCTTCCACTGGTTGTAGACGAGGCAGAGGGCGACGCAGAGGGAAACGACCCCGATGGTGACGTAGAGCACGCCGAAGGACCAAGACTTCTCGTTGACGAAGACGGAGCCCTCGGCTATGATGAGGTACTTCTTCCCATGGAATTTCTTTACGGGAAAATTGTTTTTAATCTCTACATAAAAGGGCAAGGCCAATTCCTCATTAATTCTGGCATATCGCTTTCTAAACTCGGAGAGTGCAGCCGTCTTCATCCACACAACGAAATGAGAGTTTTCCACTCCGAATCCGTTTTTGTGATTCATGTTTAGGAGACTAACATAGTTTTGATTCATCAGCCAGAAATCCACATCTTCCTTATGGTCTTTCATTTGCTGTTCTGAAGGGTTTTTAAATTTGTTTAGATCACTATGCCAGGTGATTGCTTCCTTTGACTCATCAATTTCTATACGGTCGCTGTGTGTTTTGTGTTTATAAAGGGTAAATGTGTCGTTGAAGACGCTGCGTGCGACGAGTCCACAGGGGTGGAGCACCTTCCCCTCTTTGTTCTGCGTGATGGGGAAGCACTGCGCGAGGTCGTCTGGCCGGGTGTACACGGTGCCCTGCGGGGGGGAGGAGTGAGCAAGCCATCAACAAGAAGAGAACGTGCCGCAAGCAGAGCGGTAACGTGCTGCTAAGACGCCGCAAGCAGACTGCTAACATACGCTAGCCTACGCTCGCTCGTGACGCACCATCAACTGGCTGTGGGATTTCGAAATGAGGTACTTCTTATGGTTCTGGTAAAAGTTGTGCAGCTCGTAGTAGACGTAGGCGTGCCTGCGGAACGGCCTCGCGGGCCCCCGGCAGAAGGCCTCGCTGATTTCTATTCGGATGGGGTTATCCCCTGCACCTACGGCAGCACCTCCGTCCGCGCCCCCGTAGGGCACTCTGCACTCCTTTCTCGTGGCGGACAAGGCAATGAACAGCACCCCCAGCAGGATGAAAAGGACGGAGACACTTGTGTAGGCTATGATCAGTCCGATGGGAGTCCACGAGCGCTGCTTAGAATTCAATTCCTGCTGTTTGAACTTCTCCAGTAGGGATGTTCTTTTTTTTTTTTTTTTTTCTTGCGAATTTTGCCAGCTCGGGGGGTCCTCCTTCGTCTCCCCCAGGTTTAGGGATGAGGACCAGGTGCGCTGCCGCGGGGGGGCTACTCCCCCGTTGGGGGGGGAGCTCCTGGGTGGTGTGCCTGGATCATACTGAACGGATTTGCCTTGCTTGTCTGGTCTGCCTGCCGGGGAGGCCCCCCCCTCTTTGTCTCTGTCTCCCTGGCTGAGAGGTTCCTTCTGTTGGGGAGGGTCCGGCTCCTTCAGCGCGACTGATTTTGTGTTTTTCCCTCTCTCCCGGGTCCCATTTGGGCGGTTCATCATACGCAGTGGGTTTGTGGAGCGGCGCAACGGGTGGTGCGGTGGTGAGCGGAGAGAACGTGGAGGGGTGTCTCCTGATCACACCGCCGCTATCCCCGCCGCTCTCCCGCTAGGTGTTAAGCTCGTCTTTCGATCCCCCCCCAGGAGAAGCTGCTATGCTAAGCGGTGGATACGCACGTATGTCTGCTTGTACGTACGCATGTACGAGTGTGTTTTATTTTATTTTTTGGGGGACCCTACTTCGGGGGTACACCGGTTGCCCCTGAACAGAGTTGCGTTACGCGGGTGACCAGCTGTCGGTCTCGGCTAGTCGCAGCCGCAGCTGGCCCGTCTCGCCTCTCCCCAGCTGCGCGATCGCTTCACTTTTGCACGCACGCCGCGTTTCCCGTTCGCCGATCGCTTGGCCCCATTTTGGTGTGCCCTGCGCAGACGCTCCGCGTGCACGAGTTTGCGTTGCTCGTTCGGAAGGGAAGAAAGAAAAACAAAAAAACAAAAAAAATAAAAATAAACAGAACAAGCAAAACAAGCAAAACAAACAAAACATAAATGAAATGAAACAGAAGCAAGCACACGTGGGTGTGTACGTACACATGCGCAGTATGCAAAGTATAAACATCATGTAGGTACACACGTTCGCGTTGCACTTGCGCGGGGACGCCAGAGCGCCAACGGTCGGAGTGGGCAGCTCCTTTTTCCACGCGGGATGGACATGAGTGGTTGAGCTGCTCAAAGGAAAAAAAAAAAAAAGTAAAATGATGATGAGGTAAAATAAAACAAAATGAGGAAAACAAAAAAAAAAATAAATAAAACAAAGTTGTGGCAAACCAAATGGGGGCAAACTCCCCACAACGCGTGAGGGAAAAAACGGGGAGGCGTCCTCCAAAGGGGCCCTCGCACAAATGGAACATTAGCTTGCCTCCTAAAGGGGAGGCTCCCCGCATCGCCAAAAAAGGGGGAGGAGTCTCAACTGGGGTGGGCATAACGTACATCACCCTTGTGTATCCTCCCCTGGTAGAATGTACCACATAGGGAACACCCACCAATGAGATTGCCAGCCGAGCCACGTAGCAGAATTGGCCTTTCACCCGTGGGAATAAAGAGGGAAAGAAGAATAGGGGGACGATATGCTGCCTGGGGAATCGACATAACCACACTGCAAAGGGGCAGCCGCGCGTTCCGTTGCTACGCCGTTTCGTTTTCCGTTTCGCCTACCGCGATCATGCCAAAGTCGCTTGTTCAACTGGGGTGGGAAAAAAAAAAAAAAACTTTTCCTCTTTAATGCGATAGACGCTTCGTTTAAAATGGGGAGGGAGAAAGTTCCTTTTTGGACCACGGCTGGTTCTTTTTTTTCTTTGCGCGGAGTGGGTGTCCACGCTTTCGGTTCGGTCGCGGGGAGGAAAAAGGAAAGGAAGGGGAAAAAAAAGGGAATAAAGGGCCTCACTCCGCGCAGCACATGGGGTAAACACACATGGGGTACGCACACGTGGGGCCTGCACACATGGGGTATAAACACACGGAGCATGACGCGCGCTTCGCTCGGCTACGCTTCGTCCGCTCACTTGAGCAGAATGCCGTCGAACTTGGTCTGGAACCACTTCATCGCCTCGTCCTTGGTCACCTTGTGCGTCTTGGAGATGGTGGATCGCTTTCTCCTTCTGCGGGTGACTCGGTAGCCGGGTCTCGACAGATGCACGTAGAAATCCATTCCGTAGATACCAGTGGAGGGGTCATACTTAATGCCCAGGTCTATGTGTTCCTGAATACCAAAACCAAAATTCCCAGTCTCAGAAAAATTTTTCCTCCTCAATTCGTACTCCTTCACCTTGAGTCCCTTCTCCAAAATTTCCAACGCCTTCTTGCCTCTGACGGTTACGAAGCAAGAAATCTTTTCGTTCCTCCTGACTCCAAAGGATCTGATGGTGAATCTGCATTTTCCGAAGATGGGCTTCTGCTCCGTTAGTTGCTCGAGCACTCTGGCTGCTCTGGTGAGCCTGTCACCTGACTGGGGGGGGGAAGCGGAAGTGGTGAGCGGGGGTCCTAAGCGGGGGTCCTAAGCGGGGGTGCTGAGCGGGGGTGCTGAGCGGACGTGATGAGCGGAAGAGTCGCCCGCATCTTTCCGCCGCTCTCACTTCGCCCCTCTCGCTTCGCCGCTCTCTCCTCTCTCCTCTGTGGCTATGCCTATGCCTACCTCGCCGACGCAAATGTTGAGGACCAACTTGTTGACCTTAATCTCCCGCATGACGTTATCCTCCTTCTTTTCCATTTTGGGTGCCTCGTCGAAGGGTGCCTCTTAAGGGGGGGGTTTCGGAGGGTCAGCGGGTTAGCGGTTGGCTGGTTATCTGGTTAGCCGCTTAACTGCTTTGCTTTTTGTGCCCTTCCTTCAGAGCAAGAGAGGAAAAGCTCCCAACTGGGGTACTGCTGTCGTTGCCGCTGACCGATTGAGGTGGAGGGTACTTCGTTGCTTCCTTTCCTCTGTGCGCGGATCCGCAGCCTGGTGATCACTGCTCTGCTCACTTGGACGAGAGATGCTACTCTTTCGCTTTTCCCCCTTCGGAATGAAAAAAGGAAAAGAAAAAAAAAAGCGGCCTTTATCGAATGCCCTCGGTGAGCAGCTCCTTTGGTTCACGTGGAAATGGGAGAAGATAAAACAGAAAGAACGCAGCGGGGGGGGAAAAAAAAATAATAAAGAAAAGGAACAAACGTGACGAAGCGTGTTTGTTTTTTTTTTTTTTACTTTCTCGTGGCGAGAAGGAACACGCTGATCGTTCGGGTCAACCCATTTGCATTTCTCTTTTTTTAATGTTTTTTTTTTTTTTTCAATTTTTTTGCCCGTCGGTCGAGCCTTCGCGTTTTATTTTAATTACGCCAGGGAAACGGGGTGACAGTGAACAGAAGCAACATGGCACGATGGGCGATGCGCTATGCGAGATCTGCGAAGCATACGAGGCGTATCGCCCAACGGGGGCAACCGCCCCCGATGAGAGAAGCATGGGGAGGGTCAACCTGGCGACGCCCCTCCCTTGGGAAGAGCAAGAAAAAAACCTCACCTTTAGTGTCCCTTCGCCCAAAGGGGAATAATCCAAAGGGAGCACCGCCAATTAGCAGTGGGTGCGACGCCGCTTACCAGTTGGGGCGAAGCAGGGGTGGCACTGGACCCCTCCCCCCCTTCACACATGGGGTGGTTGCGCTTCCGCTAGGCAGTAGGGGTCGGCCTGCACCGTCGCCAAGTTGACCGACCAGTGTATATAAAACGATATACCATTTTGCAATGCGCCTTTTTTCCGCGCGTGGTCAAGGGAGGGACCCACGTAGAGGAAGAAGGGGCATGAATGGGTAGAATATGATGGGATGAGGTAAAGCTGCATCCCGCTTAATAGTTCCTTTCACTTTCACCTTTTCTCCTCCGCTTAAACATATTGGCAAAACGAAGAGAAGGAGAAAATGAAATGCCGAGGGGGAAGAACGCGCTGGGAGCAATTTGGTGGGTAGAGGGGTTTGCAGGGGCACTTCCCCCCTCTAAATTGTAACGCACCGGTGAGTGACCTTCATATGAGGGGAATCGCAATCTGTTTCGCCCCCCCCTTTGAGGCATATCCTTCTTCATAGTTTTATATGCTTACACCCGCTGCCAACGTTTGTGGCGTTTTCTTTTTTCTTCTCCTCTGAAGTGGCGGATAAGAGGGGCGAAGCCTATCGCGGCAGGGTAAACCCCCAAGGGATGGAGCGATGAGCCATCTGAAGGGGGAAAAAAAAAAAAAAAAAAGCGCCGTGCCAAGTGCCAATTGCGCGGAACAGTTCGGGCGGCCTGTAGTGAGCGTATCTCCACTGCCCTGTGCGTAAAACAATACGGGTGACAGTCCCCCGTGAGCCGCGTATGCCCCTGCGCTTGGCACTAATAATGGGGGAACGCCCCAAAAGAGAAAAGCAAAGGAGCGCTTTTCTGCCGGAAAAAAAAAAAAAACACCAAGCAGTATTGCAAAAGGAAAAAAAAAAAAAAACACCAAACGGTGAAGTGACCAAATGACGAAGTGATCAACTGACCAAATGACCAACCGATCAACTGACCAAATGACCAACCGATCAACTGCCAAACGTACGACGCAAAAAAGGGAAGAAGCAAAGCAGAGCAAAGCAAATTAATTTATTAAACCAAATCGTTAAAGCGAAACAGCCAGCTGGGCCTACCGCCTTTCCCGTCGAATCATCCCAGTTTTACCACTCCACGTGGAACTCGCTTTTTTTTCTTTCCTTCCTTTTTTTTCTTTTTTTTTCTTTTTTTTCCCCTGTTACGCAACTCAAACCATGGATAAGATGTTGCCCCACCACAAGTACAGCTACATCCCCAAGCAAAACAAGAAGCTCATTTATGAGTACTTGTTCAAAGGTAGGCGCGGCAAACGAGCGGTTAATAAGCGGTCAATGAGCGGTCAAGCAGGGCGGCCACGCTGGGCACTTCCCGGTCATTCTTGTATGCCACTGCCCCGTCACCACTGCGGCGTTCACCACTGCCCCGTCACCACTGCGGCGTTCACCACTGCCCCTTCCACTTCTCCGCAGAGGGAGTCATCGTCGTGGAGAAGGACGCCAAGGTCCCGCGACACCCCCACCTGAATATCCCCAACCTCCACATCATGATGACGCTCAAGTCCCTCAAGAGCAGGAACTACGTCGACGAGAAGTACAATTGGAAGCACCAGTATTTTATATTAAATAACGAGGGTAGGCCGAGCGAGGAGTGCAGCGGAGTGAAGTTGGCGCGCGTTATCTGCGTGTTTCGCATCACCCTTTTGTTCCGCCTCACCCTTTGCTACGATTCTTCATTGTAGCTGCTTCCCCATCACCAACGTGTCGCTCCCCCCTCACAAATGGTCACTTGGCCGCTTCCCCCCCCCCCCCTCTGCAGGCATCGAATACCTAAGGGAGTTCCTGCACCTGCCGCCGTCCATCTTCCCAGCCACCCTCTCGAAGAAGGTGGTCAACCGGGCGCCCAAAATGGAAGAGGAGTTTTCCAGAGAGCTGAGGCAACCCATGGGAAGGGGTCGCTCCTACGACAAGAGGGCCTTCGAGTAGGCGGTTTTGCGGCCTGCACTCGCGCGAAGTGGATTGGCATCGAGTGTACCGGCATGAAGTGGATCAGCATGAAGTGTAACACCGTGAAGTGTAACACCGTGAAGTGTACCACCGTGAAGTGCACCACCATGAAGTGCACCCACGTGGAGTGCACCACATAGGGGTTGCACCGCTCCCCCGTCTGTTTTTTTTTTTTTTTTTCTTTCCCTTAAGTTATGCCCCGCGTCAGAAACCGCGTGCCCACGGGGGGGACTCCCCTCCCCCCCCAAAGAGCATCACCATGCTTGATTTTTAAAAAAAAAAATTACAAAGAAGTTAAAAAATTACAAAGAAGTTAAAAAATTACAAAGTATGGTAAAAAATTACGAAGTAAAAAAAATATTTTTTTAAACCACGTGAGCGTACAAAGGCGCAGCGGCAGGAGCTGCGTCGGACGCAACAGAAGAAAGAGGCTTCTTTTTTGGGGTCCAAATGTGGAGGGTGCGTTTTGCCCAGGCTGCTCCCCCAGTGTGACAGTCGAAAAAAAGATGAGATAGTCATGTCTTTCCAAACCACATGGGAGAGGAGCCCATAATACAACAGGGATGTCCACATGTGGTGCCCCTCCCCACAGTGCTAACCGCTGCAGCGCTCCACTTCGCTTCGCTTCACTTCCGCTTCTTCTTCTTTTTCTTCCTGCGGGGCTGCGCCTCCTCGGCGGGAGCGCCATCCGCCGGGGGCGACTCCTGGGGAGTGAGGCGGCCGGCGAGGATGTCCTCGCGACGGCGCTTCCGCTGGAGGTACTTGCTAGTGATCATTCGGTTGATCTTAGAGTGGATGACCTGGTAGTTCGCCTCCTTCTTCTTTACATATTCTTTAAAGAAGGAAGGCGGTTGGATTTCATAAAATTTCATGAGGGCTTTTTTGGTTCTCTCAGAGAAGATCCGTCTCTCCTTTTTATAGGTGGCGTTTTGCGAAAGCAGATTCTGTTTGAGGCTGTTGTGGTTGAGTGCCTCTTGGTAGCTCCGGTCAAACTCACTCTGGTTATAGGAGGCAAAGGCATCCTTCGCTTGTTCATTTAACATAAAGTAGATGTAATCTGGTTTGATCCCTTCGAGAAAGTCCCTATTTTTAAGCTTCCTCATAATGGATTCTAATTTTAGGAGAGCATAGTCCCGATTGAGTGTACCAGGGCGCTTTTCTACATTTAAGAAATTGAAGAACATTTTAAGAATGGCTGGGTGGACCCCCTGGTTGCTTATCTCTCTGTTGACTCGTATCATGACGATCGGCATGGTGGTCTCATCTGCTTGTAAAATCTTATGCACACGCTCATGATCGTTTTCTGGCGTTTCAGGGGATACCTCCTTCAAATTGCGCACCGCTATCCACTGCTGCCACAGGAGTTCCTTCTCATACAAAAAGACGTCCGTGTATGAGGGCATTAGAAACTTCCTTTTGTATTCTAGCCTATAGCACAGCTCGTCGAATGTTATTTCCGCTTGGTTTTTAAAAAGAGAGTCGATTAGCAGTCTCGGCGTTAGCGAGTGAGAGCATAGGTTCTTAAACGGGTCTCCCAACCTCCCAATTAGTTTTAATAATTCGTATTTTATGGGGTCTATTAGACCGAAGGGTAACTCCATTCCGTTTAGGAACTGTCCTTTCACTCTCCCCTTGAGCAACATGAAAGGCTCCCTCTGTATACTCTGCGCTGGTACTGGTAGCGATGTGTATGGGTAGCCTTCCAGCAGATCCTCAATCAGTTTGTATTTCGCAGAACTTTTAAATTCCACACTTTTGCCTATTTTTCTTTTCACATTTTCTTCCTTTTTTTTTTTGTTCACCACAATTTTGGTCTTCAGTTGGTTGGCTTTCTTCTGTGCGGGTTTGGACACGAACAGTCGCCAGGCCCGCGCCGCTGCCCCTTCGCCTGCCCCCTCGCCTGCCCCTTTGCCTGCCCCCTCGGGGGGGGCGAAGCACGCGCAGTGGTGCATGCGGCCGAGCAGTAGGGCCAGCGCGCCGCCGAGGAGCAGCGCGGAGCGGCAATAGAACAGGGTGTGTAGCAGCAGCAGAAGCGGGTGCTTCGCCGCGCCTCCATGTGGCGGACGCTCCTCCCGCGCGTCCCTCGGGCATGCGCCAGCCCTGCGCCGCGGCATCATTCGGCTTCGCCCAGGGGGGTGAGCGGCGCCATGGGAAGGAAGGGGAAAAAGGGAGAAGAAAAGGGGGGGAAAAAAGGGAGAAGAAAAGGGGGGGAAATGGGGAAAAAAAGGGGCAAACAAATCGGCAAAAAATCGTCAAACAAATCGGCAGAAAATCGTCAAACGAATCGTCGGGGAGGCCGCAGCTGATCGAGCGGAAGAGGCCGGCTGGGTTGACTGGCTCGACTGGGCCGACCGCTCCGACTGGTCGCCAAATAATGCAACCCCGTTGGGTTTCCTTCTTTCTTTCTTGTTTATTTATTTTTTTTTTTTTTCCCTTTTGCAGTTGTCAGCTGGTCTTCAGAACACCCTTTGTGTGTGCTCGCAGTGACTTTCCGCGGGCTCGGTTGATTGGACTCTTTCGGGGAATACGCCTCCCCTTCCGCGAGCGCCCTAGTGGGGTGGAGCTGCATGCGGCGGAAAGGCGGAGCGGCGGAAAGGCACATCGTTGCGTTGCTGCTACTCTGCGTTACTGCTCCACCGCGTTACTGCTTCACCGCGTTGCTGCTCCTCCGCTTCGTCGCCTCGCCGCCTCACCACCTCGCCGCCCCACCGATGTACCAGGCGAAGCGGACCCACCCGGTGAACCTGGGGGAATACGGGAGGGCCAAGGTGTATCTGTGGAAGACGGAGCGAACGAGCGAGGAGCTGTTCCAGGAGGTCTCCTGCAAGGTGAGGAACCTATACGGGCAGATAAACTACGACGACCTCTTTCACCACCTGCACGGCTACATTAAGCACATCAACGCGAGCGAGAGTGAGTTGTTCCTAAGGAGCGAACCCCCCCTATGCGAGTGCTCAGACAGCAAGCACGCGGACGCAGATCACGATGATGAAACGTTCTTTAACATTTTTAAAAACGCCAGCTACGTTCGGAGGAATGGGAGCCTCTCCATCAGCTACATAGACTTGGCCGAGAGGGCCATGAGGGGGGACCGCCTCAATTTGTTTTCCAATGTTTTTATATCAATAGGGGTGCACGAGCTGCGCGAGGGGGCAACCACAGGAGCGGCAGCCCCGTCCGAAGCGGGGGCAACCACAGGAGCGGCAGCCCCGTCCGAAGCGGGGGCAACCACAGGAGCGGCAGCCCCGTCCGAAGCGGAAGCAACCGCAGGAGCGCTCCCCCATGATGATGGCGGTGACGGCTTGGGACTTCACCGCACGAGGGAAAAACTGGTGCAGCTGATCGGCACCTACAATAACATCTTTTTCCGAAACAGCTGCGTGTTTGTGCAACGGGTTCTAGTGATCCCGTCCTCCGACAGGCACGACGACTACATCATGGCGGAGATTATGAAGATTAATGAAAGCTTCCTTTACGCGAGTGGACCTGGGGGGGGGGCCCTCGGGGGGGACGCCAGTTGTGGTGGTGGCGGTGGGAGTGGGAGTGGCCATGGGAACAGCAAACCCTCCCCAGAGATTGCCCCCTCAAAAGACGCATCCGCAACCGCAACTGCAACCGAAGATATGAAGGAAACGAAGAAGACGAACCCGTGCGAGTACATCCAGCAGGGGAACTTTTCCTTGCTGAAGAACTCGGCCTACTACTTGGGGGATAAGGGGAGGAGCCTGGCTGGTGGGAAGCCCCTCGGGCGTGCAGTGACATCCGAGAGTGTAGTTCCTCGTATTGGTGTCCGGGGGAAGGAAGAGGAGGAGAAGACGAAGAACGTAGTTCTTGGCAGCCGCAAAGGAGCCGCTTCGCACAGTAGGGCTTCGCCGGTCAGCGCGCGGGGGGCCGACCCCGAAAGGGAGAGCGCTGTGTGTAGCGGCGTGTATGGCGGCGCGTCTGGCGATGCGTACGGCGGCGCGCGGAGCAGCAGCGGGAAAAGCTGCAAAGAAAAGAAGAAATACTCCTCCAACTTTTTAAGCATTTTCCAGAAGGCGTCCGCGAAGGAGTACAAATCGGTGAACGTGCATTCGTCAAGTGGGGAGGGCCTCTCCTCCGACGAGTGCGTCTTCGACAGTTGGATCTGGGGCAGCGGTGTAGGAAGTGGGAAGGGCATCGGAAAGGGCAGCGGTAAAGGAAGTGGCGCGGGCGAGGCCCACAGTGCGCGCGGCGGCGCGGCGGGAGGTGCGTCTAACGCAGACGGGGGGAGGGCAGAGATGGGCGGAGGAAATGCAACACCGCAAGAGGGCAAAACAACCACACACGAGGGCAGAACGCCGCGCGAACCCATCTCCTTCATCTGCAAGAACGCGCGGAACTTCCGAATCATCGTCTTCCTGCCGTCCGTGAAAAGGCACTTCAACATTCAGTATAATAAATTTTTCCAGGCAGTTATCCTAAACGCCTTTTATATTTTTGTTTTTCTTTTGCACAGTATGATGACTAAGGAGGGGGTGAGGACGTACATGCGGGAGCTCATGGAGAGCGCGAACTGCCAGTCGGTTCGGGCTGCCAAGGTGGGGAGCGAGAGCGTCTTGGATCGACGCAGGCGCAGGCCCCAGGAGGGGGGCGTCCCTGGGCCCTGCGGGTCGTTTGGGAAGGCCCCCAGGGGGGAGAAGTGGGAACAGGGGGAAAGGGGTCTAGCTGGCGCGTCGCTTCTATCCGGCGCGAATGTCACCCATGGATTGGCTGCCCCGGCTGCCCCGCCTGCTGCGCCTACCCTGCAGCTGAAGAAGAGCCTGAGCAACAGGGACCTGGCGAGCAAGGCCCTCCTGGGCAGCCGCAAAAACAGCTACGATAGCAACTTGTATGTAAACATAAAGAGGTACTATAACGACGTCAAGTGGAGCATCTTGAGCAAGACGAGTCAGATCGCAGCCAAGGGGGGGGGCGAGGGGTTCCTCTGCGAGGCGGCCCCCCGGGCGCCCAGGTGCAGCGCGTACGAGGAGGCGCCAGGGGAGGCGGTAGGAGAGGCGGTAGGCGAAGCAGTGGAAGCGGTGGAAGCGGCCTCCAACCTGGCAGTCGAAGCGGTGGAAGCGGGCGCCAACCTGGCGGGCGAAGAAGAGGCAGGTGTGTATCCCCCGGAGAGACGAGACGGAGATCCCCTCGCGGGGGGAGTGCTGTCTTTGGAGAGCGCCCAGGAAGAGGAGGACAAGAAGGGGCACCCCGCAGAGGAGCGTGGCGTGGATGGCGGCACGGGTGGCAGCTCGCATGACAGTTCGCACCGCGACGACCCTGACCACCGCGACCACCACGATGATGAGTTGCGAAGTGACGACTACGACGATGAGCAGAGTGATGAGGGCAGCGAAGGCCGGGGTGGCGCGCGCGAAGACTTCTTTGAGGAGGACTGCCTTGCGGAGGACTCCCAAAGTGCAGAGGCGAACGGGGGGGAAGAGGACGACTCGCGCGCGGGGGGGAGACAGCGCCCTCCACGAGGGGCACCGAAGAAGAAGGGAGCCAAACGGAGCAACAACGCACATGTGGGAGCAAACAAAAAATATGAAAAGAGAAAAAACGAAGGAGATGTGTTTCTGCTGCTGGGAAGTCCCCTCGATTCGATGGAAACCTACCTGGAGTGCTACGAAATGATTAAGGAGAGTGGTGATGAGGATTACCTGTCCGAGGGGAACATCACCTTCTGCATAGTGCTAAGCATGTACCTATACGTTACACAGAACTGGGGTCACTTCTGCAGACTTAATAACAATGAGAGATACACCTTCCGTTTTGCAGACGTCGTTGAGAGCATATTAGTCCAGACGTATGAGAGACTGCTCCCGAGCAAATACACCAATTATGCAAATTTCTTCTTCGACGCTTCTTCCTATAGTGGGTCTGTAAAGGAGAGATCCTACCACCCCTACTACCACAACGTTCATTTTTCTCTCTACAGTTTTGACCACGCGAGTGACTCTCCATCGTCGGGCATGAATAAGAACATAAGCTCCTTCATAAATGTGCTGAATGATTATGATAAGGGGGAAGACGAGGGGGAGGACTACTCCGGGGAGGAGGCCAATGAGAAAGAGCTACACTTCTTTAGTGTCTCTATTAAGGGGCACAACACGTTGCGGTATCTGCTTGGGTTTATAGAGTACAAGCTAAGTGAGGCGTTGACCCTCATGCGAAATGGGTGCCTTGTCTCGCCAGGTGAGCCGCCCCCCGGTGAGCAGTCCCCCGGTGAGCAGTCCCCCGGTGAGCAGTCCCCCGGTGAGCAGTCCCCCGGTGAGCAGCCCCCCGGTAAGCAGTCCCCCAGTGTAGAGCCCCACAGTGGTGCCCCTCCCCTCCCTGCACAGGAACTCTTCGCGGACTACCTCCTATGCTATTTGAAGTACCTCCTAGCGATTAGAAAGAAGAGGCACATCTTTACAGCCATGCGAAAGTACTCCTGCGTGACTGAGCGGTTCGGTCACCACCTGTACATTCGATTTTACCTTGAGCTGGCCAGCATATATCATCATGTCGGGGCCAGCCGGAAGTTCTCTTTCACCATTTACCTCCTCTGCACCCGCTTCTTCGAGAGCAGGAGGTTCTACCTGACGTATGTGTTTTTAAATAGCCTCCTCCCGTTTTACGGCCTCCCCTGTGTGGAGGTGGGCACGCTAGGGGTAGCTGGGTTGGATGGGTCAGGTGTGTTGGGTGTGTCCGCTGCGTCCGCTGTGTCGACTGTATCCGCTGCTTCCGCTGCACCCAATGGCAGTGGCGAACGGGGCGGCCACCCGGGCGACTTCCTGAAGAGGGTCTTCGCCAGAAGGGGGGGCGGCGTGAACTTCCCCATGCGCTGGTTGCGGAAGGCGAGCGAGGCGCACCAGGAGAGGCATGATAAGCGGCATGAGAAGCAACAAGGGGAGCCACATCAGAAGCTTCAAGCGGAGCCGCATCAGAAGCTGCAAGGGAACCACGCCGAAGAGAAGAGCCAGGGGGACGTCCTGCCAGGGCAGAGCGATCGACACATGCACGTCCTATTTCGCAGTGTGCTGGACGCATCCAGCAGCTACAACGTCAAACGGTTGCTCTCACTCGGTTTGGGAGAAATGAGCATGAGGAGCTTCTTTTGCCTGAACATGCATGGGGAGAAGCTACAGATTTATAAGAAGCAAAATAGGAGACGATATAATGGGAAGCTGCAACACGGGGTGCTGGCACTACTCAGTGAAGTTCTTGCGAGACTCAATTTGCAGAGCGAGTCCGTCGTGTGTAACTTGCTCCTGCTGTTTTTCTTGGCGAAAGTGCTGACGAAGGAGGTGCAGCGACTCATCCTTTGCAACGTGTATGAGACGCTCAGGAAGAGTGAGCGGCACATCTGCTTCCCCCCCTTTGTTACCCTCGTCATGGATGAGCGCCAGAAGCGGAGGAGCAGGTCCTACTTGAGGAGGCTGGTTCGGGGAGGGGACGTCTGCCTTGGTGGGGTTCACTCACATGGGGAGGCGGCTCCCCTGGGGGGGTGTCCGTGCGGCAGCCTTTCCTGGGAGAGTTCCTCTTCGGGGAGCTCCTCCTCGGAGGAGGACTCGTCGAGCAGCGACTCGGTGGGGAAGAGCTACCATGGTGGGGGTGGAAGCTACCACGGTGGAGTGAGCAGTTACGACGATGGGGTGGGGAAGGCCCCCCCCAAAAAGGAACCCAAAGAAGGCACACCGAAGAAGCAAAGGAACAACAGAGGGAAAAACAACCCACAGAGACGAAGGCAGATTCACTTCCTATGCGGGTTGACCGAAGGAAGGTGCGCACCCTCCCCAGTGCTACTTAACATAGAATACATAAACGGCTCGAAAAATTATGAAAGAGTTTTTAAAAGGGTGAGTGTCCCTCAGTCGACCAACAAAGGAGTGGAAGAACCCACTGAGGAGATAAGAGACGTCTTTAAGTATAACCCCTTTTGTGATGTGCAGAGGAATGCGAAGATTCATAACCTGTGCGAGATGGGGAGAGTAAACCAGGTGGATGTGACTCTAAAAAACACACTCGCCACAAATTTAGTTTTAAATAACGTACGACTGATCACTTCAGGAGTTGCCATCGAAACGTACGCATCGAACGTTGTGTTTCTCATGTCTAGGAGGAAAAAGCATGCAACCAAGGTTCGCCTCTCCTTCAGAGCCAAAGAAACGGGTCTCCTATTCCTCCTGGGGGTGTCCTACAGCATCAGCTGCCTCCACTTCGAGCAGTACCTCCTATACGACACGTCCGTTCTTCGGAGGTGCTTCATGGGCGACGGGGTTGGGAGGGTCTCCCCTGGCGAATCCTCCGCGGGCCCCCCCCAGTGGGAGAACCACTCCGGAAGTGCAAATTGCGCGCATAAAACGTATGAACATGTGCAGGTGGAAATGGCTGAGGTAAACCAACACAGGGGGCGATCCTGCGGCGCTGCGGAGATGGGAAGTGGTGGGGAGGGCGCCCACGCGGAGGGAGAGTCCACGTGCCCCCGTCACGACAGAGGCGGTAGTGGCGGCAGAACCAGCGGAGTCAGCACAGAGGGGGTCCCGCCGCTGAGCTACGCGCTGAAGATGTCGAACACCTGCTCCGTCTTTGTGATTCGGAATTACTTTTGCGTGAACTCCGAAATTAGCCTTTTTAACTTTAGCAGGTTCGTGGACGTGCAGGCGATGCTGCATGATGAGTCCCACCTGGAGAGGTTCTGCGCGCCGTCCGCGGGGGGAGCGGCAAGGGGAGTGGAAGCGGTTGGAGGGGGGGCAGACGAAGTGGAAGCGGTTGGGGGGGCGACTCCCAAGATGTCCTCCCTGTCTGTGTCCTCCTCGTCCGCGGAGGGGCGCCACGAATCTCATGACCAATCGGGTCGCCCATCCGCACGCTCATCGCGTCGATCGCCGAGCTGCTCGTCCGGCGCGCCCTCCTCGGAGCAGACAGACCGCTCAAGCGACGAGGAGGAGGCCAACCTGAGGGGAAGCGATCACCTGGATGAAGCGAATGACAACGAGTACTTCTCCACTGACGCAAGACACACAGAGTTGCTCGAAGGAGAAACAAAGTTCCTGTGCCTCATTCTAGAAAACAAGAGTTCCCATGTAGACATAAAGTGCCTGAACGTGCAGGTAAAATATAAGCATCGAATTTTGGGGGATTTTTTTTTAAAATTTTTTTTTAATTTGGCATTTCAAAGGAAACGTACCTGTGGAAGTGAAGAGAAGGATGACGTGATTCGTTTTAGAGAAGGGGAGCCACTAACAGTTAGAAGGGACCATTGCTTGTATATCCCCATCAGGTGCATCGGCTCCATTTTGATTAACGAGTGTGACGTACGTGTGGTTTACTCGAATGAAAAGAACAGCGCCTACTACGCAGTCCAAAAAATTAAGCTCCGCATCAGCGTCCTCAGGAACGTTTCTGTGGACCACCTGTTCTGCTTCCCCTACGTGAGTTTTAACTGCACAGACGTCCTAAACGAAATGGTAAATGCGGAAGTATACAGCGCGAGTGTTGTTAAGGCCTTGGGGAGAGTTGCGGTCGCTGGGGAGGCGGAGGGCGCAGCCGAGGGGGGGGACAAGAACACGAATGTAAGCGCGAACGAAATCCGTGTGGGCAGCCTCCGGGGGAGGAAGCTCAAGTGTGCTGAAATAAACGTGGAGAGCTACTTCCAGGGGGGGGGAGAGCGGTTTGGAGAGCGGCGAGGGGAGCGGCTTACCGATCGGCTTGCACATCCCCTTGCACGTCCCCCTGCACCCCCGCCTCGCAGACGGCTCGCGCCGAGGAAGGACCTGACCATCTGCACGGACAACAAATACATTTTTATGGAAATGGCCATCCGGAACTTCAGCGGGCACGTGAACTACTGCTCGGCGAAGAGGGTGGGGAGGAGGCGGCCGACGTGCGTGGTGGAGACAGATGACCAGCCGAGCAAATGGGTTCTATGGGTTCAGAGAATCAAGCGAAAGAAGAACCTCTCTTTCGCTACCCGAGAAGATGCAGTCAAGTACTTCCTATTGTACCTAGATGTGCACGTGCATCTGTCCTTCGATCGGCACAAGAGGTCCGGCCTCCTCAGTCTCTACGGCTCCTACTTGAATAGTGTCTACCTCTATGGGAACAAAACGGGGCACTTCTTTCTCAATTTGAGGAGTGAGGAGCTGACCTCACTGGGGGGCTGCTCACACCAGCAGAGCGCGCCCCCAGCGAGGGGTGGCTCCATCGGCGAGGCGAAGCGGAGGCGGAGGCGGCACGGGAAAACGGCGCCCAAGCGGGAGACCCTCTTCTGCGCGTATGCTTTCGAAGCGGCGGGAGAGGGGGAAGAAGTGAGTGGAGCGGAAGAGGTAGACGTGGTGGAAGAAGCGGAAGAGGTAGACGTGGCGGAAGAAGCGGAAGAGGCGGGGCCCCTCTTCCAAAGGAACTTCCCAAACGAAGTGTTCTACCCACCAGTGGTGCTGCGTCCCAAATTTCACAACTGCAAAAAGAAAAGCAGCGTGGTCATCCCCAAGTGTTCCAAAGCGTTGAACATCAAACACATGAGCGAAATTGGGATTAGGAAAAATTATTTTGAGTCTTCCGTTGGGGAGTTCTTTGTAATTAAAATATTTTTAAAAAACCTATCGCCCCTTCATCTGGGGGAGTATACCCTGCTGGTTTACCCCTCCAATTTTAGCTGCATAAAGCTGATTGGGAGTTTGAGCAGCAGTGGGTCCCTTGGCCGGGTGGGGGCAGCGGACAACGGCATGCCCAAAGGAAGAAAGAAGCCGAGACGAGCGAAGAAGAAAACACACCTGCTGCACTCCCTCAACGTGTATGCTCTGTTTCCGGGGAAAATTTTATTTTACATCGCTGTGTACTTCCATGCCTACCACGCGTTGCTTTTCCACCACGAGCCGGTTCTCGTGACGGTCGTTTAGGCGTTGCCATTCGCCGCGCTGTGGAAGCGGGGCAGCGGCGAAGCGGCGATGCATGCAGGGGGGCGCAAAGGGGCCCATTTATATGATTACATTTTGCATTATATATTATATATCTGTTTTCATTTTTTTTATTTTTTTTTATTTTTTCAAACGAGCAACGCTGAACACCCTGCAGCGGCGCGTCAAACTTGCGGTGAGCTGCGCGTCGGCAGAAAGGCATCCATCAGTTAGCGGTTAGCAGTTAGAGTTTGCGGCGTGGCACAGTGGAGTCCCCTTTGCGACTTTGACCAGTCGCTTTGACCAGTCGCTTTGACCAATCACCTTGGCCAATCGCCTCGGCCAATCGCCTCGGCCAATCGCCTCGGCCAATCGCCTCGGCCAATCGCCTCGGCCAATCACCTTGGCCAACCGCTTTAGCCAATCACCTTGGCCAACCGCTTTAGCCAATCACCTTGGCCAACCGCTTTAGCCAATCACCTTGGCCAACCGCTTTAGCCAATTGCCCCCCCCCCCCCGGATGGACTCCATCGTGCTGCCCGGGGAAGCCCTCGGGAGCTGCGACGCGTACGTCAGCGGCGAAAACACATACAGCCTGCAGAAGGAGGTGAGGTCGGCGATCCTGGGGAGAAGGCAGCTGACGACGAACGGAGATGGGAAGCAAGTCATCAGCGTGGCGAACACAAAGGAGTTCATCCCGCTGCCACAAGTAGGAGACTTGGTGACGTGTAAAGTGTATCGAGTCACCTTCAACCTCATCTACTGTAACATTATTCTGCTGAATAGCAAAGCAGTGAGAAACTCCTTCAGAGCATTCATTAACAAGAGCGACATCCATGTGTACGAAGGAGAGTTGGGAGACAACTTTGAGTGCTTTAAGCAGGGGGATATAATTCGGGCGAAGGTCCTTTCGGTGGCCCAGCATGGGTCTTACAAGCTGTCCACCGTGGGCTCCGACTTGGGGGTCATCTTGGCCCTCAGCGATGGGGGTGAGCGAAAAAGGGGAAAAAAGCAAAAAAAAACAAAAAAACAAAAAAAAAAAAAAAAGAAAAAAGAACCATAAAAATATGATAACAAATTGGATGAAAAAAAGAGTGACGCCTCTGCGCAGCGGGGGGAAAGACCCTCCCACATCGGCGCGCGCAGGGGGGTAACTAATCCGAGGAGTGTGCCTATGCTATGCGGTTGCACCCCTCCTCCATGCTATATTTCCCCCCCGCTAACCACGCAGGTCAAATCATGAAGCCCGTGGCCTGGAACCTGATGGTCAACCTGAGCGACATGACCTTCGAGAAGCGGAAGGTCTCCAGCGACTTCTCCGTCCCCCTGTGAGGGGGCCTGGAAGAGAAGCTACCTCGGGAAGAAGTTACCTCCAAAAGAAGTTACCGCGAAGTGAGGCTACCTCCAATGGAAGCTACAACCGGGTGGGTGCCTGGTCTACCCCCCCTACATGAGCAGCTTCAGCAGGTTCGCGGAAACGGCGCTGCCGTTGCGTCGCAGGGGGGGAGGTCCTTCGCGGGAAGCTGCGAGGGGGACCTCTTCTGCCGCTTTTTCTGCCACCCCTTCTGTCGCTTCTTTTACCACCGCGCCGCTCTCCCCCTTCTTCACCGTAACGAAGCGGAGCGGGCAAACTGGCCTCTTCACTCGAGGGCCCTTTTTCCTGTTCTGTGGTGGGTCTCCTTTTTGGATGCTTCCCCCCTTTTGGGTACCTCCCCCCTTTTGAACCTTCCTGTGAGCGGAGCCTCCCTTCCTTTCCACGTAGGCCTCATACCCCTTGTACATGTCCTTCAACGCGAGGGTCAACCTGTCCTTCCTAGACATCCGTCGGTAGAGGGCCGACGACATGATGTCACTCCAAAGGAAATTATCTTTAATAAGTTTTAAGTGCCAAAAAGAATCCCTCACCATGTTCTTCCTCTTCTTCCCTCCAATCAATTGGTTGTTCAACGTACGCACAGCTTTCTTGGCGTCCCTTTTGTTTATAAATTCTATGTACCCATCTTGGTACTTGACGATTTTTTTTTTTTTTTTTTTTTTTTTTTTCTCTTCCCCCCTCTCCATGTCCGCTCCATCCTTCGCTCTGTTTAAGTGAATTTTCCCAACAGACCCGTATTGGCTGAAAATTTCTCGCAGGCGGGCTGCATTCAGCCCGATCGGTACGTCCGCCAGGTAGACGATGCCCTTCTTGGATTCCTCCCTCCTGACGCGCTTCCAGATGTTGTCGTCGAATTGGAAGCGCTCGTCCGTTGGGGGGTCCTCCCCAGGTTGGTTATCTTCCGTCGGGGGGTCCTCCCCTGGGTGGTTATCTTCCGGATGGCTCTCCTCCGAATGGCTCTCTTCTGGTCGCCCCTCCTCTGCTTTCTCCCTATCTTGGTCCATTTTACGGTCGGAATGAAAAACAAAAAAAAGGGGGGGAACATCCACGCTGTACTTTGGAAGGTGGAGCAAACGAAGTGAAGACGCTTTTTGCCACTCGCGCGGGGGAACGGGAGCGCCCCTACGCGCTGTGGTAGGTAAGAGGATGAGTTTACGTACGCATGTATTATGTATATATAATATGCAGGTATGTATGTATGTATGTATTTTTTTTTTTTTTTTTTTCCCTTTTTTGTTCCTTTTTTTTTTTTTTTTTTTTTTCCTTTCTTTTCCGCCCCGACGCACGACGAAGAACCATTTCGAGCGCCGCCACCCCGTAGTGACCTCCAAACGTACAGCCCTCCTACGTGGCGCATCCCTTTGGACCGCGTAGATAACCGCAGTTTGCCCAATTTTAGCCGCAACAGATGGAGGGCACGCAATATTATAGCCGGCTGGTCGAGCTGAACATGCTAGCCGAAAGCATCTTCTGCCAGAACAGGCAGCTCATCCTCATCGACAATAACCTGAATGGCGTCCGAACCACCAAGGGGGGGTACCGGCGAAACGAGATTGACAACAGAGTGGGAAAGCTGGGCACGTATAGCAACTTGTTCATCACGCTCAGCAGGGCCCAGATAAACGAGCACCTGGAGAGCGTAAGTGGGGGAGCAAGCCAAGGGGGTGCTCAGCGGAGCGTCTTCGCCCTACTGTCATCATCGCTCCGTTGCATCGCCCTACTGTCATCATCGCTCCGTTGCATCGCCCTGCCGTCATCATCACTTCGTTGCATCGCCATACCGCCATACCGCCTTACCGCCCCAACGCAGGTCGAGAAGGTCCTTTCCGAGCGAAGAGACAAATTGAGGGAGCGGAGGAAAGCGCTGATTAGGGAGTTGGTGAAGCTGAACCCCAGCGTGACGGAAATGCCCCTGGAGGAGGCCAAGTTTTTGCTCAGGTGAGGGTCAGAAGGGGGGGAGAAACGAACCGACGAAGAGACGAAGTGATGGAGAGGCGGACCGACGAAGTGACGAACTGACGAAGGAAGGATGCGCGCTCTCCCCCTGAGATGCCATGATTACCACAACAGGGTGATCAAAATGGGGAAGCGAGAAGGGTCTAGACCCTCCGTTGGGGTGCCTGAACTGTGCACATACGCACAGTTGTTGTTGAGGGGCAGAACGAAGGATGGTCATTCCTGAGTAGCCTCCCCCGCGTTACGTCCATGTGAAAGAGGTTTTTTTGTGTTAAGTTTTTTTTTTTTTTTTTAAGCAAAAAATATAAAAAATGGGAAAAGGGGCAGCTAAGTCAATGTGGACTTTGTTGTGCCGTAAAATGAGGATGAAAGGGAAGTGGCGTCTTCAGAGAAGTGGCCTCTCCAGAGAAGTGGCCTCTCCAGAGAAGTGACCTCTCCAGAGAAGTGACCTCTCCAGTGGAGTGTTCTTTCCTTCCCCCACGCGGGACTCCTTTTTTGTTTAGCCCGTCTTGGTGGCCGTCACCGCTCTGCCACTGCTTGGTGGACTTCACCGCTCCGTCGCGCCCCCTCCCGAAAGGCGCGCCTGCTTTCGGTGACCCAGTGGCCCTCCCCGCCCTCTTCGTAGAAAATCACCCGCTTGTCTGACAGGTTCTTTCGAGCCCCACCCCCCCTGGCACTCTGGTACTTCTGGCTGATGCTCTCCGTTGGGTACGCCTCCATGTAGAACTCACGCATTCGGTTGTAGCTTTGTATGTAGGCCTCATCGTGTTGAATGTTGTGCCTGCAAGGTGGTTTGAGGGAGCAATGCTTATTTGTTCCTTTCTCTTAAAGGAGAGTGTTAGGGGGAGGTTGGTTGCAAAAGGAAGGGGGGGACACACAGTTGGGAGGGATATATACACAACGCACATGTGTGTATGTAAAGTGCGATGCAGCTAATCACGCACGTGCGGGTGCTTCTTACCAGCCGGAGACATGCACCTTCGGGTTGTAGCACCTGGATCGGTTGTAGTCGGAGCATTCGCCCCTGGACGTCTTATGGTTCGGCATTTTGGAGGGAGCGAAGTATGGGGGGGCACAAATGAACGTGCATGGGGATGGTCACGCGGAGGAGTAATCACCACACGTATGTATTTGCTTGGGGGGTAACACTAAAGGGAAGAGATCTTTTTATTGGCATTTTCTCTTAAGGACGATCGTGTTGATGTGTGGAACCTCCTAAATGGAATCCTTTGGCGAACGACAAAATGGTTTTTTTTTTTGACCTTCGAGGGGTGCCCACGTTGAAGTGTGCGTCCAACTACCTACACAGCTACTTTCGCAGGTGGATGTTTAATTATGTGTGCATTTTTTTTTTTTTTTTTCCGTCATGCCCATGTTGCAGTAGCTAGCTAAGTCACCACCACAGGGAGGGGTACGAACGTACAGCTTTGCTTTGCTTTTCTCTTTTGGCAAACTTCCTAACCACTCGTGAGATTGTGGTGAGGGTGAGCGGTCCCCCTCGCACGCAAGTAGACACACATTTGAGGAGTAATATTGTGAGAATTGATCTGCCAAACGTTGCCTAGCTTGGTGTGCATTTTTTTTTTTACCTTACCTGTTCATACGTTTTATGCCCATTTTTGCGTGTTTTTTTTTTTTTTTTTGCACACAGAGAGAAATGCGCAAGAACTAGCCAAACGGGCGAAATGAACCGCGAATTTGAGCGCACGTGAAGTTGCCTCTCTCGTTGGGACCGCTGGACAGGGGTAAAGACCTACGCGGGGGATGCCTCCCCGGAGTTGTGCGTGACCCATTTGGGGGGGATAAACATTGGGTGGTTACGTAATGACAACGTAATGACAACGTAGTGTCGGTGTAGTGTCATTGTAGCGTCATTGTAGTGACAATGGGGCAGTGGCCGATTCTGTTCCTCCCCCTGATTGTACACATCTCAGCGTGGGTACACATGCATACGTGCATATAGGGGCAGAGCAAAGTCTTTGTGTTTCCTCTGCTGGAGGACTCCACTTTAAGTAGCCCCCACCCGCCGCTTCGTTCTGCCTGAACATGTTGGCAAAAAATGAGTAACTACACGAATATGTAAAAAAAAAAAAAAAAAATCAGTGAGAGTAGGGAACCTCCTGTAGGGCTGCTACATGAGAGCCACTTCACGTGGATGAACATGGCACGTTCGCAAATGGGCGTTTAAAAAGAGCACGTAAATGTGCACACATGCACGTGCGTCAGTGAGGGGTTACCCCCCACTCACCTCCATCAGGCATGCGCATGTACCCCGCTCAGGTGGGAAAAAAAAAAAAATGCCGAATTGTCGCCCATTCGCGCGGCGCATGCACGGGGGCTCAACTTCTTCGCACAACGTCGATTTGGGGCAGCTCACGAGATGCGCAGTGGAGCGGCTAAGCGGTCAAGCGGTTAAGCAATCAATCGGTTAAGCGAAGGAAGGACCACCCAAATAGCAGAAGGAACCGCCACACAGCCAACCGAAAATAAAACGCAGCGGGGGGAGGGCTCCATTTTTGCGGAGAAAAGGATATAGCCGCCCCACCCCCGAGCAGAAGCACATTCGCAATCGCGATTACGACCCCGCAATTAAAAACCGCTTTAACGTATTAACCCCGAGTCATTTCCGCCTCTCTGTGTTGGCGCCGCCACACCTGCAGGCACCTCGAAGGGATCGAGCAGAAGAAAACCGCGCAGTGGCGCTGCAGCCAGGATGAGGAAGCTGAGCGTGATAAACGAGACCGTGAGTGGCGTGGTCCACTTAGGGAAGGCGAACAAGCGAAGGCTACCATCGCTGGTAAGAACCGCCCTTCCATCTGCACTGACGAACAGGCGCAGCGTGTGCAATGTGGGGAGCAGAAGGAACCTGGCAGGAAGTCCCTTCCCCTGTGAGGGAGGAAAGAAAACGGGCTTTTCAAACCAACCGAGTGTCCTTTTTATGTTGGCCCTCTTTTGCACACCTAGCCTGCTGTACAGTAGGAGGGATGGCATGAACGGAGACAAGCTGACCAGCTGCGAAGGGCTCGAGAAGGTACACTTAGCAAAAGCAGACGAAATGAAAAATGGAGAAATGAAAGAAATTAAAGTGCACGGAGAGAAGGACACCGTTCTGTTGGTCCACGTGAATGATAAGTACTACTGTTTGGGTCCCAAGTGTCCTCACTATAGTGCCCCCTTAAAAACAGGAGTGTTGACGAAGGAGTATGTAACGTGCCCATGGCACGATGCCAAATTTGATTTGAAAACAGGAGAGTGTATCAACGGCCCCTCCTTCGATGACATCCCAAGGTATGAAGTATCCGTGGAGGGGAATGACATTTATGCCTATCTACCGCAGAAAATGGACCATTTTCAGAAAAAAAAAATATGCCCATGTTCAGGCAAATGTGAGAAGAAGACCATACTGATAGTGGGTGGTGGCGCGGCAACTTTGGGAGCACTGGAGACATTCCTGAAGATGGGGTACACGGGCAGGTTAGTCATATGCAGTAAGGACCCGCACAAGCCGTATGACCGGCCTACGCTGTCGAAGAGCATTTCTAAGTACGACTCTGCGGAGGAGCTCTACGAGGGGATCAAGCTGAAGGAGGACGAGTACTACCAGCGGGACAACGTCAGCTACATGCATAACGTGTATGTGGAGCGGGTGGACGTGGAGGGCAGGCAGGCCCACCTGAGCAACGGGGAGGTGATTCGGTACGACAAGCTGTTGGTGACCACGGGCGTGCGCCCCTCCCCCTCGCCCCTAGGAAAGAGCGGCGAAGGGACCGCAGGGAGCGGCGAAAGTGGGGGCAAAAGTGACTGCCAAGGTGGCCGCCAAAGTGGCCGCCACGCCCAGGTGGACAACCTGCTGACGCTGCAGAGCCTCGAGGACCACGTGAAGATCGCCTCGTACGCAAAGGAGGGCAGCAGGTGCGCCATCATCGGCTCCTCCTTCATCGCCTGCGAGTTGTCTTCAGCGCTCAAAAAGAAAAACGTGAGCGTAACGATGGTGTCGAAAGACGCCGTCCCGTTCTACACCACCTTTGGGGAAAAAATCGGGTCAGTTGTATTGGACATTTTAAAGGAGCAAAAGGTGACGTTCCACGGGGGGGTACACCCAACAGAATACATCATCGACAGAGGGGGAGGGGGGTTCCTCAAGAGGGTGCACTTAACCAATGGAGGGGGGAAGTCCATTCATGGGGTGAGGCTAAGCAATGGGGAGGTGATCAGCTGTGATTACGTGGTGGAAGCATTGGGATGTACCCCCAATTCGGAGCTCCTCCAGGACAAATTTAAAAATGAAAAGAAGCAAGTTATTGTAGATAAATACTTTCAAGTGAAGGGCTCCTCCGACGTGTTTGCGGCAGGGGATGTATGCTCCTTCCCCTACTACCTCTCAGGAGAGATGGTGAATGTGTGCCATTGGAATGTGGCCATACAGCAGGGGAGAATCGCAGCACATAACATGTTGAGTGAGCAAAAGAGAGAGTTTAATTTTGTGCCTTTTTTTAATACCAATATCTTTGGGAAAAATTTTCGGTACACAGGATTTGTGAAGGACGCTCAGAAGGTCATATACGAGGGGGACTTGCGCAAGCATAACTTTGTGGCTTATTTTGTTAAGAAGGACAAGGTGGCTTCCATCCTCACCCTGGGGAACGCCAAGATGGCCGCTCTGAATGAGTGCCTCTCGAAGGGCAGGGTGCCCAGGGTGTACGAGCTGGAGGGCGGCCTCCAGAACAGCGACAGTATGATTGCCTCCATGAGGGAGGGGTTAAGCGGTGGCGGCGCGAGTTGAGCGGTGGCGCCGGCCCGCAGTTGGTGCGCGGGGTGACACGCTTTGCAAGCCGCTTTGCGAGCCGCTTCACGAGCCGCCTTTCACTTTCCGCGAACCCCATGGGTGCCCATTTTTGTTCCGCCCTGTTGCCCCCCCGTCGCTCCCCCGTTGCGCCCCCGTTGCTCCTCCGCTGCTCCCCTTTTTTTTTTTTTTTTTGCCACGTTGCGTACCAGTTCGTCACCGCTTCCCACGGTTGCGAAAAGTTGACGGAAAAACTTCAAAAAAAAGAAAAAAAAAAGAGAAAAAAAAAAGGAAAGGAAAGGAAAGGAAAGGGAAAGGAAAAGCCACAGATCGCATCGCCACGGGTCATCATCCTATGGCTTGCACCCACCTGTGCGTGCCCTCTTTTTGGCTCGACGATTGCCAGTGCGGGTAGAGCCCTCATGCATACGCGCGTGTACGTTTATGTGATTGCCTATGGCTGAAGGCATGCACGTAGCAGGCAGCCAATGTGACAGCGTGCTGATGAGGCAGCGTGTTGATGAGGCAGCCTGCCGATGCGACACCTGCTGCGGAAACCAACTCACCTGCGTGCACACGGCGCGGCTTGGGAGAGCCCCCGAGCCACGGCAGATAGGGACGACTCCGCAGGGAGGCCACACAGATAGGTGATTGCACTGCAGGGTGGCCAATACTCCCCGTGACTCACCTTGACCCACTGCTACTCACGCGTACCTACTGCCAGCCCCCCCCACTCGTCACCGTAAAAGAAAGAGCCACAATGTCATATGCAATTTGCCCGGTGTACCACGTAAACATTAACCAACCGCAGAAGGAAGGTAAGCCGGGGGACCCCTCTGCGAAGGAGGCGTTTGCGGAGGATGCATCGAAGGTCCACGTGCGTTGTCTCATTAGGGGTCACCGGCATGCGTATGTGCCGTTGCCGCGACATTTGCCCTTCCATTTGCCCTTCCATTTGCCCTTCCATTTGCCCTTCCATTTGCCCTTCCATTTGGCTTTCCATTTGCCGCTCCTTTTGCCCCTCCGCAGATTTGCTCCGGTTCGAGACGTCAGCCGTCGACAGTTACAAGCATTATAAGGAAATAGAAACGCGCTCAAGGAGTAAGTTGGGCCCGTCCTGGCGAGGCGGAGCTCTTCGCGCAACCGCGTGAGCTGCACACAGGGGAGAGTCCCCCCCCGGGGGGGGAAGCCTCAGCAGAGTCGACTCACCCGGCTGAGTAGAAAAATGAGCCCGTCACGATTTAGTACATTTCGTTTATCATTTCATTTCGCTCCCTTTATCTCCCCTTCTCTCCCCTCCGCTGCGCAGTCCGCATCTGCCTGGTGATCAGCCTCATCTCGCTGCTGGCCTTCGTCACGTGGCACTTCCGAGAGGACAGGGCGGTAGGTGCGCACGCAGCTGCGTTAGCATGGCGCTGTTTCGTAGAAGCACCGTTTCGCAGCAGTACCGCTTCGTCACACCGCTCCACCACACCGCTGCTCCGCCACGCCATTTGCCCCCCTGCAGGTAGTAGATACGATCAACAACATCCCGCTGATGCTGTTCGTCTGTCTCTTTTTCTTCCTCATCATAAAGCACTACTCCAAGAGTTTGTTCAAGTCCAAGGGGTGAGTCGGGGCACGGCGGCCACGATTGAGGTGCCCATGAGGTTGCCAATGATATTACCACCGCTTCAGTCACCACCCCTTTTCCATCCCCCCCCGCAGCTACATAAAGAGCCTGAACAAGACGCTGAAGGGGTTTAACCTTTATCTTGATAACAAGTGAGTTTCTTTGTGATGAGGCGAACGGGATGGGGGGAGAGAGCTGAACCAGCCATCACTGCAGACGTTCTCATCTGAGTTATTCCCACCATGTGATGTTATCCCTCCCATGTTGTTTCTTTTTTTTCGTTTGTTTTTTCCCCCCCCTGTAGAAGCCTCAAACTGTGCGTTATCGGGAGCTTCCGGAAGGAGTAACTCCCCCCTGTGCGGAGGCGAGACGGTGTGGTGGGCCATCGAAGGGATGCGTCCTCTGGGGGAGGTTCCCCACCCCGTAGGTTCACCACTCAGAACAGTTCGCATCGAAGAGGGGTCATCCACGTGTCGCTAGGTGTAACGCCTCTCCACGTGTGAAGCGAGTCCTTCCCCCCCAAGGGGGTTTTGACTAGCCACATTACCATTACCACTGCAACGCGTTCGTTTCGTTTCGTTTCGTTCCGTTTCGTTCCGTTTCGTTTCGTTCCGTTTCGTTCCGTTCCGTTTCGTTCCGTTTCGTTCCGTTTCGTTCCGTTTCGTTTCTTTTTTTTTTTTTTTTTTTTTTTTTACATTTTTAATCATTTCATGGTGAAAAAAGGAAAAACCTCAAAATGGGGTAGCCGTTTCGCGGAGTAAGCGGGGAGACAGCTCTCCGCTGAGGGTGGCTACCCCAGCCGATCCGTCGTCTCTCCGCACGCCGCCTGTGCAGCTACCCCAGAACCCGCCATGGTCATATGTAGACGTTCTTAATTTTTCTGATGTACTTGTGCGCGATGTCTTCCCCCAGGGTGTTCACCACCCGCTCGAGGAAGTTATATCGTTTCTTCTCCCGAAATTCCTGCAGGGGGGGGAGAGAAGCGGTGGTGAAGATAAGCGGTGGTGGAGCCGTGAGGTGGTAAGGCCACGCGGTGGCTAACCCGTCCGGTCACTAGACCGTATGGCAGCTAAACCACTTGGCAGCTAAACCACTTGGCGGCTAAACAGCTCTGCCGAACCCACCTGGCGGTACTCCAGCACCAAGTCATTTATCTTGCCGACGGCTTCCTTCATCCTCTCCCTCTGCTGCTCCCGCCGGTACCACTCCTTCTTCCCCACGACCATGTTGTCGCAGAAGTGGTTCGTGCCGGTGTAGAAGTTCCTGTGCCACACCCAGGGCAGGTCTGTCCAGGGGGCGGTGGAGGCAATCGAACGAAGTGGAGGTAATAGAGCGCATTTGAAGCAGTCAAACGAAGTGGAGGCAATAGACCGAATTTGAACCAATCGGGGGGTCGAGCCCGCATGTAAGCCCCTTCGAACGGAGCACAGCACATCCTCGAGGAACGTAAAGGTGCCTCTCGTTTGGGCAGCTCCTCAGGGGCGCCTGCCCGCTTACCGTGCATGTAGTACTGCTTCTCTATGTCGGCGCGGTACCGTCCGGAGAGTCTGCGCGGAGGGGAAAAAAAAAAAATAAACAAAAAAAATAAAAATAAAAATAAAAATAAACAAACATAACAACAGAGCAAACCGATATGATGCAACAAAGCAGCGCTCGCCACTCAGCAACTCATGCTGCGCTATGGTTTGCTTTGTCTCGCTCCGCTACGCTCCACTTCGCTTCTCTTGGCTGCTCACACTGGGGGGTGGAAGTTCCCCAACTCATCCTTGGCGGGCAGAATCGCGAAGGGGACGTCGTAGGCCTTCTTGCTTCCCCGGACGTAGCACTTGAGCGGGTCGAAGCGCTCCGCGTTTCTGCGAGGGTGTTAGGGGATTATGGGGTGGTGTTGAGAGATGGTCGGGTGGCGGTGATGGTTTGAGAGGTGATCAGCTGGCGGTGACGGCGTTGAGAGGTGATCGGATGGCGTTAATGGCGATGAGAGGTGATCGGATGGCGTTAATGGCGATGAGAGGTGATCGGATGGCGTTAATGGCGATGAGAGGTGATCGGATGGCGTTAATGGCGATGAGAGGTGATCGGATGGCGTTAATGGCGATGAGAGGTGATCGGATGGCGTTAATGGCGATGAGAGGTGATCGGATGGCGTTAATGGCGATGAGAGGTGATCGGATGGCGTTAATGGCGATGACGCGCGAGCTGCCGCTCCCATGCCGCTCCCGCCGCGGTTCCCCCGCCGCTATGCGTGGGTACCTGGACTCCCAGTTGTCCAGCCGGTACTTCTTATCCTTGTTCAGCTTGACGTAGGGGTTGAAGGTGGGCTTGAACCTGATTCGGTCGTAGCAGTTGTATCCGTAGGCCCTCCTGGGGGTGCCTGCGGGGTGGAGCCGTGGAAGGGGGCATTTGTTTGTGGGGGGTGGCCATGAGACGAACGAGCTAGTGCGGTGCAACTGAGCAGCTTAGCCAATCGCGTAGCGCCTTCACCCACCTGGGCACTCGTCCATGTACCGCGGCTTCTTTCTAAACTGCTCGAGGATGACGTAGCGAGACAGGTAGGGCACCTCACGCAGCTTCCGGTCCTTCGGTCGGAAAGGGAAAAAAAAAAGGAAAAAAAAGGAAAGCGTTAAAAAAAAATGAAAAAGTAAAAAAAAAACGAAGCAATAGCTGACCAACGCAGATGCATACACGTACGTATGTATGTGTCCACACTGCAAAACGAATGTGCAAACGTGCCGACGCTCCGCTCCCCCTTTCCTCCGTTGCTTACTATGGCGGTGAAGTAGGCCCTCCTCTGTCCCCCCAACTGGGGGCATCTGCCGATCATTTTGGAAGAGGTGAGAAAAATGAGCGCCCCCTGGGCAATCGGAGGTGTGCGCGCGTGACGACAACTCTGCAGTTAGCTTGCGGCAAATTCGTCGCAACTCTGCAGTTAGCTTGGGGCAAATTCGTCGCAACTCTGCAGTTAGCTTGGGGCAAATTCGTCGCAACTCTGCAGTTAGCTTGGGGCAAATTCACGCCAATTTTCCGCCCATTCTTCGCCAAACGCGCGTGGCACATGGCACAGCTATCCCAAGTGGGGAACAGCGGGGCAGAAGCGACAACTGCCTGGATCGCACCCAACCGATTTTACCTGCGCGTATGCAGGCCAAAAAAAAAAAAAAAAAATCCCGCAAGGGAACCGACACGGGTGGAGGTGGGGTAAACGTGGAGAGGAAAAAACTCCCTCCCCCGGGGGATAAACATAAAAATTGTGAGCAGCTATTTTGGCGAAATTAAAAAAGGGAGAGCACGTGATGGAAAAAAAAAAAAAAAGAATTCCGCAGGGTGACGCATCAGGAAGGTATCGCAAGGTATCGCAAGGCATCACAAGGTATCACAAGGTATCACAAGGTATCTGAAAGCATTCCCATCGCATCCCAGCGCTTGCGCGACCTACGCGATGATTTAAAACGCATCGGCGCGCTGCCCTCTGATGAAGGCGAACTCACCGACTGACCAACTTTCCCGAGCAGTTGGAACAGTATTTTTTTTTTTTTGCATCCCATTGTATGAATATCAAAACGTACTTCCCTGCCAACGTGCATGAGGAGGAAGCCCCCAGCGCATGTCGTATGTGGGTGACTTTGCGTCGGCGTTGACGTTGGCGTTTACGTTTACGTTTACGTTTACGTTTACGTTTACGTTTACGTTTACGTTTACGTTTACGATTACGTTTACTCTGTTTCGTCCGCCATTTTTTTTTCCTTTTTGCTAGCTTTTTTTTGCTACTTTTTTTTTTTTTTGGTTTGGGGACCCTTCTATCGCCTGACCTGTTCATATTTTTTTTTTTTTTTTTTTTTTTTTCCAATTCCATCTTGATAGAGAGGAAGAGAGCAGTACATCGCGCTGCTTTGGATGTGACCCTCTTGGGAGAGTCCTGCCACATGGTTGCGCTTCCCCAAGAGGGCTCTCCCCGCTTCACCTCGAACGTCCTCCCCTCCGCGTTCATGTCTTTTTTGTCTGCCCAAATGGTGCACATGTGATTTATGGCTCTTTCATCCGTCCCCGAGTTTTGCATTTCTCCAGCGTCTGCATTTCGCTGAGTTTTGCATTCCTCCGAGTTTTGCACTGCTCCAACTTTTTCATTCCCCCAACTTTGCACTCCTCCTTTGATTGGTGCCCCGTTTTTCGGAGGACAGGCGCGAGGAGTGCACGTGGCTTTCGTGTTTGTCTATGCGGTGATGAACGCGCAGTTTTCTCGCAACATAAACGCACGGGTGCATGTAACTTCTTTCCCGTTGGGGAAGGGGGAGCACATCGGTTGAATTAAACTACCCAGGGGGGACAACCTTCATTGCCGTTTTACGGCGCTCTTTCATAACGCGAGGGGGAAGGAGTCCCCAAATGAGCAATTTAGCTTCCCCCATTTGCGTGAACGCGTGCAGGCAGAGTGGAGCCCAGATTGGCGTGGTCCGTTTGAGCGCATTAACATGACTGTAGGGGGGAGGCCCGCCCAGCAGCGAAGAGGAGAAAGGGCCGCGGGCTGCACGAGAGGGAACGGACAGGTAGGGTCAAGGAAAGCATAGCAAGGTTTAGAAAAGCATAGCAAGGTATAGTAAAACCGAGAGGGTTTAGAAAAACATAGCAATATATAGCAAAACCGACCAACGCTCCAGCAACCTGCACGATGGAGGGCCACGCGAAATACGAGTTCAAGGACAACCTAGTCATAAATATCATCCGGACGAACGATGTGAAGAGGCGCTTCTACAGCTACACGGTAAGTTAGCCCAGGGCGGAGGGGTGCGCATAAGAGGGAACACGCGTGGAGGCGCGGTTCGCCGCGTCTGTGCTGCTCAGCAGCGCAACCGTGCATCCTACTCACCGCTGAACGGCTAAACCGCTAACCCGCTGAACCGCTTTACCCCCGCAGGAGTACGTGCTGGAGTTCAAGGCGCTGAACAGCCAGAAGGTGCTGAAGAAGAGATTTTCGGACTTCGTGACGTTTTACGAGCAGCTGAAAAATGAACTGCTGGAGAAGTTTAGCGAGTACCTGGAGAAGGTGAGTCGCCAGGGGGGAGGTGCCCAATAGGGGAGGTGCCCAGCCGGATATGTCACCACCAGAGGAGCGCTTCCTCCTGCGCATGGTCAGCTAATTTATCATTTTATTATTCCTTTTTCCCCCCCCGGTAGATCTCCGTTTTGCCGTCGAAGAAGGTGTTCGGCCGATTGAACTATAACTTTGTGGAGGAGTAAGTGTGCATGGAGGGATGTGCTAAGAGGAGGGATGCGCTTCGCTTCTTCACCGCTTCGCTTCTTCACCGCTTCGCTTCTATATCGCTTCTTCACCGCTTCGCTTCTTCACCGCTTCGCTTCTTCACCGCTTCGCTTCTATATCGCTTCTCCACCGCTTCGCTTCTTCACTTCTTCACCGCTGCTCTTTCTCACCGCTTCCCCCCCAGGAGGAGACACCAGCTGGAGCTGTTCCTGAAGCGAATCTCGAGCCACAAGAGCGTGTACCTGTGCGACCGGTTCTACGACTTCCTGTGCCTGGACAACATCACCAAGTGCCTGTTCAAGCTGATGTGCACGGAGACGAGCGACCTAGTCAACCTGCAGAAGTTGCTGAAGAAGACGAATTACATTTTGTTCCTGTCCAGGAGCAACACGCTCAAGAGCGCCGAATGTGATTTGGTAAACTTCCTTTTCCACTTGAAGAAGAACCTGCAGCTGAACAACGAAATTAAGTTTTTCATTTTAAACATTTTTTTGCACCACCTGACGTACACCAAGACCCCCGAGAATTTGCTCAACGTCCCCCTCATGAAGTTCGCCTTCGAGATCATCCACGACCACTTGTCGGGTAGGTGCAAGTAGCAGCGGCAGTGCCGGTGCACCGCTTTACCTAACATGTGCACCGCTTTACCTAACATGTGCACCGCTTTACCTAACCGGTGCCCCCCGCAGGCGACAACATCAACGAGGTGCTGCTGAAGACGGCCTCCGAAACGATCCTGCGAATCGTCGACAAGAAGAACGACGTCTTCCTGGAGTACCTGCAGGTGTACAGCTTTAAGGAAATCTGCTCCATTTTTAGCATCCTGAGCAGGAGGAAGAGGCAGAGGAAGGAGGGGGAGAAGAAGTCGACGGGGAAGAAGGCGACCGGGAAGACGTCGATGGAGAGCAAGCAGAGGGAGAGCAAAACAGACAACATCACCTTCAACGTCTACATCCTGATGTCGCTCCTGCTCCTCTCCTCCATCCACCTGAACGAAATTCAAAACTACTTCTCCGTGAACAGCAAAACCAACAAGGGGATTGTCATCCTGGGCTTCATGTACGACAGCAAGAACATTAACATTCAGGTGATTTGCTGCATCATCTTGTCCCTGCTGCTGATGAACAATAAGATAAACGATGAGGAGGTGGTGCAGAAGACGAAGATGTCCATCCTGCTGATTCAGAAGGAGATTCAGAATTTGAAGGAGGTGGACTACCAGCTGATCGAAATCATTTGCAGCAAGAAGAACATCAGCTTGCTCAACACCATTTTGGTGGCCCTCCTGCGGGGCAAGCGCGTCGCCCGCCAGATCGTCCTGGGGGGGGTTAGCGGCGTTGACTGTGCTAGCGGCATTGGCCTTGCTGACCACCCCGATGGCGCTAACCGCCCCGACGGCGCGGAGGGGGACCCCCTCGAGAAGGACCCCTTCTACGAGCAGAAGGTGAAGCACGCGGACTTCTCCAACAACGACATCATCCTGCAGTTCATCCTCTTCATCATAAACATCGGCATTAGCGAGTTCTTCCTCCTGAAGAGGAACTACAAGCACAGGATGAGGGTGAAGGAGCTCAAGTTGAAGCTGAAGAAGCAGCAGCTCAGGGCGGAGAGGCAGCGAAGGAGGAGGGAGAAGAAGGAGCAAGCACTGCTCATGCTCAAGGATGAGGCGAATGCCGGTGGGCGCCGACTCCAGGGAGAGGCTACTGCGAAGGAGGGAGAGCAGCCCCCCTACCACCGTGATGAACAAAGGGAAGAGACCAAGAGGGTGTATAACTACGACATTGAGAGTGTAGACGAGGACTGCACCTATAGGAGAGAGTACGTTCCGTATGATTACTCTGCAGGGAGGGAAACCTCTCCAAGGAAAGGAAGGAGACGAAGGAAAGGAAGAGGCGCGCACACGGGCAGGGATGTACCCCACCAGGGATTCACCTCCGGGAGGAGCGAGCAGGGCGGCACTGATGGGGTGAGCGACTTTGAGGAGGGAGAGGACGAGCAGTCGAGTGAAGGCGGCCACTTGGATGGAGATGGCGATGAGGATGAGGATGAGGCCACGGAGGGGGAGAGCCGTACGGACGGCACGGATGACACGGATGAAACGGACGACTCTGGTAGCAGCGACGGCGAGGAGGATTCCCTCCGTGACGAAGGGGAAGACGCGGGGCATCGCTTCTCGCGCGAGCAGTCGCAGGCGAGGAGGGGGGCCGCTGAGAAGGGCGAGGCGGAGGACACGGCCTCCACGGCCAGCTCGTGCGTCTCGTCGCTGTATTCGTTTTCGAGCGACTGGAGTAGTGGCGGCGAGAGGGAGGACAGCGTGGGAGGCAGCCGTCTGGGGGAGAGCCGCGCTGGGGAGAGTCGCACAGGGGAAAGCCGCGCTGGGGATAGCCGCTTTCCTGGGGAGAACCGCTTTCCTGGGGAGAGCCGCCTTCCTGGGGAGAACCGCTTTCCTGGGGAGAACCGCTTTCCTGGGGAGAACCGCTTTCCTGGGGAGAGGCGAGCGCCCCCGATCGACATAGACATGAGCGCGGTGAAGGACGTGACGTACGAAGAGGACTTCAGCGTGGACTCGGGGAGCATCAAAGATGACGTTGAGTACCTGGAGGGGGAGCATCGACGGAAGGGGTCCTCGCGAAAGGGCAGAGGGGGTAGAAGCGGGGGGAGGCGAAGGGGAAGGCAAGGCGAAGCGTCAAATGCGGAGAGAGAGCAGGGAGAGGAGGCAGAACAGGGAGGGGAAGAGACGGGGGGAGAAACCGCCGCGAAGGACTCCGACCAAGTGGAGGCAGACCAAGTGGAAGCCATCAAAGAGGACATCCGAGCGCTGAAAGATGCCAGGAAAACATTTGTAAAACGGATCAGAAGAATCAACGAACAGATCTTGCTAATCTTATGCAACGAGAATATGGTGCAGAGCATATTCAAGTGCGCTAATTTAGAGAATGAAAGGATTCGAGTGTATGCCTGTTTGATTCTGTCGTACGTGCCCAACCTGAGTGAGGTGGTGGCCAGTTCGTCCGTGACGCCAGGTGGGACAGGCGGGAGTGGGGGGTACCTGAAGGTGTTCAGCGAGGACGGGCTGGGTGCGAGCACGAACAGCAGCTTCCACAACGAGGGCCCGGGGATGGCCGCGCCGCTTCCGGAGATTCACCTGGGGGAGTTCTCCCCGAGCGAGAGGGTCGGCGGGGCAGCAATGAGGCAGCCACACGTTGGGCAGCCACATGGAGGGCAACCGCACGGAGCACCCCCCGGGGAGGGAGAGGACATCTGCGTGGTGGTGAGCCCCAGCGTGATTCTGGCGAAGAAGAACAACAAGAACTTCGTGTGCAGCGTCGAGGGGGACTACTATAACTACATCTACCGGTTCGAAATCGTGAGCACCCTGCTGAGGTACCTCTTCAGCGAGACCTCCTTCTACGAGAACATCCTGCAGCACGTGAGGAAGTTCGTCGAGGGGCACCGGCACCTGCTGCATTTGAACAACTTTAAGATAAAGCAGAGGGAGATGCTTCAGGTCGTTTCGCTTCTGGGCGCGCGGGGGGGCAGGAGGAAGAAGGGGGGGCGTAAGGGGGAGCGGCGTAGTGGAAGGGGCAGCAGTGGAAAGGCCCGTGGGAATGACGTGAACCTGCGGAAAGGCCGCGGCGCGAGCGATAGCGAGGGGGGCCAAGTGAAGGGGAGGATGGGTAGCCCCTCGAAGGTGGGAGTGGCGTCCTCATTAGGGGTGGCGTCCTCATCAGGGGTAGCCTCCCCCTCAGCCGGAGATGCCGCTTGCACTGAGGGTGGCGCCCTGGTGCGGCATGAGCGGAGCGAAGAGGAGAACAGGAAGAAGTACCAGTGCGTGCCGTACGAGCCGTCCCAAATACACAGCCACATGGACCACGTGTTCGATTACGTGACGAATTTGAGGAAGCTCGGAGTGATGAACAACCTCATCGTAGAGCTGTATAGCAACTTGATGAAGAAGGTCAGCAGAGTAGACGTGCAGTTCCTGTTTGACACGCTGAAGAAGAAGGCCCAGCAGAGGGAGCACCTACGAAGAGACATCTTCAATTTGAAAGAAAAATATGAATATGTTAATGTAACTTATAATGAGTATATTAACCTGCAGTACGAGACGAACAAGCAGATGGGGGTGATGAACAAGCTCTTGGAGGAGTTAGATGAGATCGAAAGGAGGAGGAGGAAAGTGGCCAGGAACCACAAAGCGGTTCATACGAATGTGTGCAGCTATAGGAAGAAGCTAATTCATGTAGAAAAAATGATAGAGGAAAGTCCTTCAATAAAGAAGTGCCTCCACGAGGAGATGAACAGAATAAAGAGAAACGTAGGTCTCTATAAAAAAGACAAAAAAAAAATTTACCTCCTCATCCTCATCAACAAGTGTTGTCTCGACGACTTCAACGTGGTCAGTAGTAAGTTGAAATGCTTTAACACTTCTGTAGCCAATTTGGAGCTCCTTTTCAACGAATTTGAGAGGAATGGAAGTCTCATCGTGAGTGAGCTCTGCTACCTCATTTGCAACGACTTGATTTTGGTGCAACTGCTGGGGGACCACCTCCCCATCAAGGTGCATAATGCTAATTTGCCTCATCTGATTGCTCGTGCCAACTGTGTGAGCAGCTTCAACCAGAGCAATACCCTCAGCGAGAGGAAGCTGCTCATTGTGAATAGGGGCAGTGGAGGGGGGTCTCCTGCGGACAAGAGTAGCATCCTCCAGTTTGCTGCCTCCAACGATTTGGTGGGTGACGATGATGGCGACTACGCCTACTACGACGCGCGGGATGGACGGCGCCTCTCTCGGGGGGGTGGCCCCCTTTCGCAGAGAGGACATCACTCTGGAAATGTGAACCTTATGGCTGAACACTCTCTGCAGAGCAGCGATAGCGAGGGGGGACACGTGCATACAGGTCAGTTCGACCGGAGGAAGGCGGGGAAGATTTCCCAACAGAACAGGGGCCGCGCCCTCGGCAGCGATGAGGAGGAGGTCCCGTACCCCCCCGAGGGGAGCGAGTTGGACGGGTCGAGCGCCAAGCGGGGCGGCGCGCTGCCGATGAGTGCCCTCTACGACGACGAGGACCTCATGGGCGCGCTGCGCTACGGGCAGGCGGCCTCCCGCGTTGGCGGGGTTAGCGGCATTGGCGGGGTAGGCGCTGCTGACCGGGTCGACCGCCATGACCGCCTGGACCGCCCCGACCGAGGCGAGTTCCCCAGGTACAACGACCTAGCCAGGGAGCAGCTCCGCCGGCAGGGACACCCTGGAAGGAGCGAGCACACCTACGAGGATGACGAAGACGACGGGGCGGATGGCATGATGAGCGAGTTCCAAGACATGCACTCGGTGACCAACCCGGAGAGGAAGCACCTGGGAGAAGAGGACCAACCCAACGCCGAAGAATTAGACGATTTCGTAGACACCGAATTTGTCTCTAGTGATGAGGAGGATGCAGAGCTGAAGGGGAAGATACGCCAGTACAACAGCTTCAAAAATAAGGAGGTCAAGGGGGTCCTACCAGAGGAAGTAACAATCGACAGTGAGTCCCTCACGAGAGAGGTCTTCGAGGAGGTTCTTCAAATCATCAAGGCCAGGAAGAAGCAACTCGAAAGCGTCATGTCAAATGAGAACAACCAGGTTTATAAGAACATCCACAGGTATAACACCCTCCTCAACAGGTGCAACACGCAGATCGAAGCGCACAAGAAGCTCTATGCGAAGGTTACCCAGCAGATCGCAAACATCAACACCAGCTCCATGGTGAAGAAGTCCGAGGCGATTTACAAGGCAATCAGAGAGTAAGTCATAGAAAAGCACTTCGCGGCAGCGGGGTGAAAGAAGAGGGGAGGAAGCAGCGGGGTAGTCTACGCGTACCATCACCACTGCTTAACCTCACCCCATAAAGACACCGCTTAACCTTGCTCCTCAACCTCACCCCTCAAACCCTCCTCTTAAAAATAACCTTAACCAAAACCTTAAGCCTGAAACCCTAACCCTAAAATCCTAACCCTAAAATCCTAACCCTAAAATCCTAACCCTAAAATCCTAACCCTAAAATCCTAACCCTAAAATCCTAACCCTAAAATCCTAACCCTAATTCTTAAAACCCTGAACCCTAAACCCTAAACCCTAAAAACCTAACAAAATGTTCTAACCCTAAAACCCTAACCCTAATATTCTAACACTAAATTCTGAAACCCTAACCCTAATCCTTAAAACCCTAACCCTAAATCTTGAACCCTAACCCTAACCCTAAACGCTAGACCTTGAAAACCTAACCCTAAATCTTGAACCCTAACCCTAAATCTTGAACCCTAACCCTAAATCTTGAACCCTAACCCTAAATCTTGAACCCTAACCCTAAATCTTGAACCCTAACCCTAAATCTTGAACCCTAACCCTAATACTTGAACCCTAATCCTAATACTTGAACCCTAACCCTAATACTTGAACCCTAACCCTAATACTTGAACCCTAACCCTAATCCTTGAACCCTAACGCTAAACCTTGAACCCTAACGCTAAACCTTAAAACACTAACCCTAATTCTTGAAACCCTAAACCTCACCCCATAACCACGCCGCTTAATTTCACCGCCTAACTTACTTCCCCCCGCAGATGGGACGACAAGGTGAACCTGCTGAACGAAGAAGTGAAGATGGTGGAAGGCGAGAAGAAGGAGAAGCAGAAGGAAATCGCGCTGCACAAGAAGAAGCTGGACAAGAAGGAGAAGGAGAAAAACCAGAAGAAGGAGGAGCTTCGTCTTTTGGTGACTGACATGTATAAGCATAACAACCAAATAAAGAAGCGATTCAAGAGGGAGCAGAAGATCCTCCTCCTCGTGCTGTACAATTCCTGGTTCATGTACCACTACATCTACCTCATCTACCTTAATACTCTCAAACTGAAAAACTACCTGGCCTACAAGCACAGCATCAGCGAGGAATGCCAGGCCTCCGCCAAGCAGACCATCTCCAACATCAGCCAGTTTTCCGAGCTCCTCGACGAAAATGACTACTGAGGGGGGAGGCAGCGGTTTTCCGGTCGGCAGGTTGCCAAGATTCCCATCTGGTGTGTTCCCCCCCCGATGATACCCGCGGGTGATTAGGCAAGTTACTTTAATATTGTTTTTTTTTTTTTTTTTTTTTTTTTTTTTTTTTCCTTTTTTTTTCCTTTTTTTTGTCCGTTCTGTAACATGTAACGCGACTGTACGTATCATTGTGAAGAACTGCGTCGTACCAAGTTGTGTGTTTTTTTTTTTTTTTTTTTTTAAAACGAAAAACGTGTTAAACGAGTATGCATCTGAGCTGAATGGGTAAAGATAGGCTTTGCTGCTCACTGGTCGTTCAGCTTTTCTAGTGGAACAAACGGAGCGAGATCGACAGCGGGAGCGACAGCGAGGGCGACAGCGAGAGAGAGGGAAAGAGCTCAGTTTTGCTTTGCTTCTCCTCTTGGAGGTACCGTTCCGTCCGGTGCTCCTTCTCTCCGCCTCACGGCAGAACTGAACCGCGTCATTTTTTTTTTTTTTTTTCCAAGGCGGTCATCATGTGATGTTCCTTTTGAGTGATTTGCTTCTCCCGCGTTATATACTCGTTTTTTCCTCCCCATCTGCTTTGCTTCCCCCTCCCAATCACTAACTGGTCACCCGTTTGGAGGACCCCCCCTCGAGTGCCCCATCGGCAATTGCGCTGCTCTCCTGTTTGTGCTTCTCCGTTGGGTAGCCTATACGTGCGGCGGCTGCTGACCGTTTGTAACTCCCCCCATTTGCGGCTTGCCCCACTTGCAGCTTGCCCCATTTGCGGCTTGCCCCACTTGCAGCTTGCCCCACTTGCAGCTTGCCCCACTTGCAGCTTGCCCCACTTGCAGCTTGCCCCTTTTACAGTTGCCCCATTTGCTGCTTTCCCCCCATGGACATCTACCTCGTCACCGGGAACAAAAACAAAAGACTGGAGTTCCAGCGGCACATGAATGGCGAGCTGGAGGTTCAGTTCGCAGACATTGACTGTGCGTAGGGAGAGAGTGGTGACGGGGCTGTCCCGCACATCTCGCGGGGGAGCGGTTCGCCCATATCCGTGCGAAGGGAGTTTCTCTACCCCTACCCCGACCTATACACAATCGCACAGTCACCTCGCCATCCATCTGTGCAACTGCACAACTACACATTTGCACACCTCCCCTCCCCTGCTGCCGCCCCCCCCCTCAGTGATCGAAATGCAGTCGAACGACATCGTCAAGATAAACGAGCACAAGGCAAAGAGCGCCCACGAAATTTTGAGCAGCGATGCCTCGGGGGAGAGTCAGGCGAGACGGAAGCTTGTGATCACCGACGACACGGGGCTTTATATGGATTGCCTGGGTTCTTTTCCTGGTCCCTACATGTACGGCGCGGAGTGGCGCAGAGCGGCCATGCACGCAAGTTCATTAGCTTAGACGGGGAGGCGGCGCTTCTTCCGCTGTTTCCGCTGCTTCCCATGCTGCCTCCACTCCTCATGGTGGTAGTCACCTCTCTCCCCTCCCCCTTTCAGCAAGTGGATGCAGAAGAGTTTGGGCTCGCAAGGGATTGTAGACGTGGCCACGAAGCTCCAGGTGAGTTCATCCCCTGAGTGGGGTGGCACTTAAGTGAGGGTCCCCCTGTTGGCTGCCAATTACGTAGCAGTGTGGGACCTGCTCGGTGTGGGACCTGCTCGGTGTGGGACCTGCTCGGTGTGTGGCTTTCTCCCCCCATTCGCCGCTTCCCCTTGCCGCTTCACCCTGCCGCTTTACATTGCCACTTCACCCTTCCGCAGAATGACAAGTGCCACGCCATTTGCGTGTATTCCGTGTACGACGGGAAGGAGGTGCACTCCTTCCAGGGCGTCACTCAGGTATCGTCCTTCCCCCGGGTGCTCTTCAGCAAAGAGAGCTGTCCTCACGGAACCCAGCCGCGTGGCTTCCCCAGCAGTTGTCCACGCGACGCGAAAAATAAATAAAAAAAATAAAAATATATAAAAAATGGTGTAACGGTTGGTTCCCCTCCTTTCCCCTCTCCAACACTAACCTGATGGCTTTTTTTTTTTTTTTTTTTTCGAAGGGACGGATTGCCGGTCCCCGAGGGTCGACTGACTTCGGCTGGTAGGTTACACACACGCCGACTTTGTTTGGTCCCGCTCGCTTCTCACGTTTTGCATGCTTCTAACGTTTCGCGTGTTCCATTGCTGTTCCCTCACACCATCTCTCGCACACCACCTCTCTCACTCCTATCACTCCTATCACTCCTATCACTTCCCCCACTCCACCTGATTCTCCCCCCGCGCGCGCCCACAGGGACAATATTTTTTCCCCCGAGAAGAGCAGCAAAACGTTCAGCGAAATGCCATTCGAGGAGAAGAAGGGATCCTCCCCGCGTTTCAAGGCCTTCGTGCAGCTCAAGGTGGGTCCCTGAGGGGAGGGAAGCGAAGGAGCAGCAGAGAAGCAGCAGAGAAGCGACAGAGAGATACGAAGGAGAAGTGTGTCTCTCCATAGCAGCACATCCACGTGACTCCCCTCGCATCCGCTCGCCTCTTTCCCTTCCCCTCTATATCTCGCTCCCCCTTCCCCTCCACCGCTCTTTCCCCCCGTTAGTCCTTCCTGCTGGAGGAGCTGAGCAAGCAGAGCGCGTGACTTCCTTCGCCCCCCTGCAAGCTGAGCGCCTGCCCGAGTTGTCCCTGTAGACCGTCCCTACGTGGCGACCATCGAGAGAAGCTGAGCAGCTCTGCATGGGTCCCACCGCAAGCAAGCAGGCAGCCGTTCGTGCGTAGCTCTTCAAGGCGGAGCGTGATGTTCCTGACGGAGGACCAGGACCCCGAGGAGCTGAAGAGGGAGGCCAACGCGAAATGGGCGCAGGTAAGCGGGGCCGCCTCTGCCGCGGAGCGTGTTTGCTACGTGAATGCTTTTGTGTGGAGGCGCTCCCCTGTGCAGACGCACTCTGCGAAAACATGGGTGTCCACACACGCCCCTAACACCACACCTGCCGCTAACACCACACCTGCCCCTAACACCAGGGCGAAGCGGAGGAGGCGAACGCCCTTTGGAGACAGGCGCTGAAGGAGTGCATCAAATATTCCATGAGGGGCTTCCCCACGAAGAAGAACAGGGACATGCAGCTCTCCCTGCGCCTTAACATATCCCTTTACCACTTTAAAAAAGGAGAGTTCCACGAGTGTATCAACCAGTGCGAAATCATTTTGGAGGGCGTGGCCGACCTGGACGCGGTGCTCAGTCGATACGCGGCGGGGGTGGAAGCGACGGAAGCGGAGGTGACAAGAGTCGAAGCGACCCCCGTGACGTCCGTGCCAACCGATGCAGAGGAGGACACACCCGCAGGGCCGCGCGAAGAGGACACGTGCATGCTCAGGAGAGAGACACTGGTGAAGCTTTTTCTCCGACGGGCGTATTCCTATCTGATGCTGCAGGTGAGGTGCCAAGGGGAGGGGCCCCCCTATTACTCGGCAGATCTGCCCGTCGTGCTCCCCCCTTCACCGCTTCCCCCCCCCACCGCTACAGGAATTCGACAAGTGCAGGGAGAACCTGCGGCTGGTAAAACGAATCGACGAGGGGAATGCCGAGGCGGTGAGTCTGGAGAGGAAGGAGCAAGTGGAGCGAGCCGATTATAAAAAAGTGCAAAGGCAGTTGTACCGGCGAATGTGCAACGCGAGTGGGGCGCTGCACGGCTCCCAGGAGGAGGGCTGCTAGGTGGGCCTCCACCAGATGGACTGCCGCCGAGATGACGATCTGCTCGCCGCACAGTGGGGACGCTTCGCGAGCAGCACTCTTCCGTCTCTCCCCAAGCAGAGATGCAAAGAGGGACCCCCCTCCACATCTTCCCAATTTGATGAGCATCCATACGAATGAGCGGCCTGTCAAGGGATATACCCCCCATAAACATTTCGCGAGTAACTCGCCAGTCATTACCCAACCGCTATGAACTTGTTGCGTAGGATATGTAGCTCCGGTGGGGGCTCCTACTAGAGGGGAACTCGCTTAGAGGCGTCCTCTTTGTAAATTTCCCTCGGCAGAGATATGCCAATCATTGTGCAGTTGCCCCATCAGGTCTTATACTTGCTGTATTTACCTGCACGGGTCAGGCGAAAAAACAGCAAAGCGTCCTTCCCGAAAAGGGAGAAAGGTGACTTACATGCGGGGACGTTTCTCTCACTACGTCGATTTGTTCCTCCGGGTGTTCGCTCGCTTTTCCTTTGGGCCTCCCCCGAGTGGACTTCCCAGGGGAGCGCAAACAGATCGTTTCGCAGTGGGGCGAAGCTACCTGTGATGGCCATTCAGGGGGACTTGGCATGCTCCCCATTTGTGGCCACCCCCCCTCGGGGTGATAAATACCCGAGCTGCTCAAACGTGTAAAGAAGGATGACTGGAGGAGGAATGGAGTGACGCTCAACAGGGTGTAAATGAATTGTCCCATGTGGACTTGACACCCTTTATAGTGTGTTGAGCTGCCCTTCCAGTGGGGTGCCAAGCTGGCATGTTCTTTTTTCCACCCCCTACACGTGATAGCTTCTTTAGTCTGCTCACACGTCACCCAATTGTGTATGAACATGTGCAGGTGAAAAGCAAAAGGGGGGAAAAAAGCGCATTCGGATTTGCCTCCGGGTTATGTAGAAGCAATCGCGGGGATGGATAAGCAGAAACGGAGAGGGATGGGGAAAGCTCATCCTTAGGGGGTCTACCCGGAGTGACTCCGCGAAATGGCACCAGCTAGGCAGTTCCCCCAAGGGAGCAGCTCAGCGCTCGCGTGGGAGCCTTACCCACCCGTTACATCGCGCGAGTGAATGGGGAAACGCCAAGGGGAAAAAAAAAAAAAAAAAAAAATAATAAAATAAAATAATAAAGTACACGCTAAGTAACACATTAAAGGGAAAAAAAAAAAAAAAAGGAACAAATGAACGAACGAACGAACGAATGGCCGCTGAGGGAACGCCCCCCTTTTATGAGGAGCGTTGCAGAGGAGGGGAGTTCCCATCGGGAAGTCCCAACTGTTAGGAGCAGCCAGAGGGAGGCAACCTCTGCAGGTTAGCCCCCAAAAGGTATGCCCCCCCCACAAAGGTATACCCCCCAAGGGGAAGGAGAAACAATTACAAACGGCACATGTGCAGGCAGGATGAAACACCAAGGGGGGAGCTTCCATCCAAATGAGGAAGGCGAGACGGGGGCTGCCGTGGAAGTGGTAACTGCATGGGAGAGGACGGAGGGAGAGGTGGACGGAGCATCCCCCAGGAGAGAACGGCAACAGGTTGGGAGGGCATCTCAACAGGAGGACCTAAATGAAGAGCCTCCCTATCCACTGGTCAATCAACTGGCTCATCCGCACGGAGGGAGAATGAAACGATTTGCAATCCCCCCGGATAAGGCGAGGGTAGATAGCCCCCCCAGGGTGAGTGACTCACCAGTGGGAGTGATCAGCAGAGGAGAAGATGCCGCACGTGAGGGAGAAGGAGTAGATGGCCCTGCCTCTTACTTACGCCGCAGCTACGGGGGTGAAGGTGCAGCGTGGGAGTCAAGCCGAGAGAGTTCAGATGGTATGTGTGGGGAGCACCCAGAAGGGGGTGCAGCATTGAGCGACGAGGATGGCGAAACGTCCATGTGTGGTGAGCTCTGCCCAAGCAATGATGCACTCCTGCTTGGTGACGACAGCGTGGGCGAGGATCTCCCGGGAGGGAGCCTCGACGAAAGGCAAAAAAGGATCGTCTACAGTAGGGCCGACGAAATAATTAGTGGGGACGCCGGAGGGGGGGAGGACTGGCTGCTGAGCGAGGTGGATGAGCAGCCCGGTGGGGAGGCGACGCGGCAGATTGGAGAGGCGAAGCGGCAGATTGGAGAGGCGAAGCGGCAGAGTGGCCAGGCCGAACGCCCGAGTGCTGCGAGGAGGCGCGGGCCGATAGATCGGCGCGCGCTCAACCTCAGCGCGGGGGAGCTGCACGCCTTCCTGAAGAGGGACAAGTACCGCCTGACGAAGATGAAGACGCGCATGAGGAACGTGGTCTACAGGTACCTCTACGAGAGGGCCAAGGGGGAAACCCAGCGAGGTGAAAGGAAAACAGCGAATGGTGAAGCGTGCAGCGTGCCGAACGCGCACACGTTGGAGGGAGGGGGAGAGGCGGAGGGAGAGGGGGAGAGAGAGGCGGAGAATGAGAGAGGGACAGATGGGGCCCCCCCCCAGGACGTCGCCACCCTCCTGTACACGGAGTGCACCATAAGGAAGACTAGAATCGCCAAATTGAGGAGCGAAAGTAGGCTCGTCTCGGACAGGAGGAGGGACCACTGCATGCGGATTTTGAGCCACAAAAATGTGTATGTGTTTGACGGGTGGGGGGAGAGCGCGGAGCGGAAAGAGAACGTGGAGCGGCAATGGAAAGCGGCGCGTCAAGATAGCGCGGCGCGGCAGGAGAACCCACTGGGGGGGGTCCCTAGTGAGGCTGCCCTTAGGGGAAGCCCCCCCACGCGCCGCTTCACCTGCAATAACCACTTCGTCTGCCTGCAAAGGGAAGACGCCGAGGTGCACGTGTTCAGCCACCGGGTGCTGAGGCTGAACGAGCATATCTTTTTTAAAGAGAAGGAGAGCAAGACGACGAATGAGGAGGCATTGAGAAAGTTCCTAGACGATTTGACACGCAGTGGGTCCGAAACGAACTGCAGGAGGGTGAAGCTCGATTGGCAAGCATACCCCTTTTACATTCTTAGGGACCCCTCGTGGAAAAGCATAAGGAGTATTCACCTGAACGCGTTGAACCACTTGTGTGTGTGTACAGAGGCAGGCACATATGTGTGCCATCTGTTTTTTGCAAATGGGGAGATACAGATTAAGTCCAGTGGGACGTATTTGCATCGGGGAGGACCCCTCCTAGAGGAGAAGCAACTGGTGGAGGGATTCCTAACGAGCGAGAAGGGGATGCTGCACGTGAGTCATTGCGACCTGTTTGTGCTCCATCGGAACAGCCAGTTGTTTAAGGGCAACCACTTCACCATCGTTAAGCATATAAAATTTCGTCAGCGCATTTTACACGTGTCTCTTTGTGGCGAGTGGGTCATTCTCTCCTTCAGCAGTAGGGTATCCGTGCATCATAAGGCTAGTGGGAAGGTCCACCTGGTTGTGCAGGTAGACGCACAGGGGGATGTCCTCGGGGGGGAGGCAGCGGGGAAGGCGGCGAAAGCGGCCCATGTGGGTGTCCCACACGTTGGAGAGGCAACCGGGAAAGCCGCTCACGTGGGTGGTCCGTACGCTAGCGAGCCAATCGGGAACGCGGCTCACGTGGGTACCCCCCAACAGGCGAACCACATCCCATTCATGTGCCCCCTCGAAGGAGACAACCTCTTTTGCCTAACGTACGGAAGGAAGATGACCATCCTAGAGCATTCCGCTGGCATTGTTGTGCGGAGGCAGTTTGCTTTGAAACACTGCGTGCAGATGATCAGAAGCGCTCCTAATAACATTTTGGTGACGTATGGGGAGAAGGAGCTACACGTATGGCAGGTGGTCCGCGTGAAAAAGGAGCTTACTCTTCTGCTCTTCTTTAGCAAATCGGTGAGGGACGCCAGGTGCTGGGAGGTGCATGACGAGGGGAGGACCTTCGACCTTTACGGGGACGCCCTGCAGGTGAAGACCAAGCTGGTTAAGATAAACAGGGATGATGAGGTGGCCAGGCGGATTGTGCATGCGCTTGGCGGGGGGGCCACTCACGGGGGGGCCCCAAATGGGGATGACGCTAACGAGGGGACTACTCCCGGAGGTGCCGCTAACGGGGGTTCTGCTAACCGGGGGGGCGGCCACTTCAGCGCCCACCTGCTCTACGTCTACATTTTGGACGGTGGGCGAGTCGACCTGGTGGTGGTGAACTCGCTGGCGTATTTGATTTACCTGCTGTTCAGCCACCACCGGTACGGCCTGCTCCTGGCCCTGCTGTTGCACCTGCACAAGGTAAGTGCCTCCACGGGGAAGCGGACGCCGCGCACCGTTGGTCAGCGCTGCCCGTCACTCACTGATGATCACCATCACTCACCGCTCCCCACCGCTAATCACCGCTAACCACCCCCTGCAGGGAAACGCGTGCCTGCTGACGGACCTCCCCGTGGACGAGGACGAGAGGAGGGAGAAGCTGAAGCCGCTGTTCCACTTCCTCTTCGAAAGGAGAGTGGCCGACATAATTCAGAACGGCAACAGGTGCGGGCGCGACCCGCGCAGCAGCCTCTACCATGTGCAGGTGCAAGGGGGGGAGTGCCCTCAGGAGGGGGGGGGAAAAAGAGGCGAGCTTTCAAACGGGTTCAGCCAGGTGAGCAGCCAGGTGAGCAGCAAAACGTGCAGCCAGATGCGCAGCCACACACCTAACAACGTCTCAGAGTGTTTGCAGCGAATGGGACCTTCTTCCGAGTCCACTGCTTCTGCTTCGGTGGATCTTCCCTCGTCTGAACCGATCGGCGCTTCTTCAAATGAGGGAGGAAACGCTTCGGAGGGGTTGCCCCCCTCCTGTGGAGGAGCAGCTACTCCAGAGGAAGAACCCCCTGCTGAGAGGGGAGAGATCCTCATCGATGGACGAATCATCTCAGACGATTGCATAAAAGAACTTCAGAAGGTGTGCCTCCTCGCCATCGAGATTAGCATCCATTTCGATATGGACCTTTACGAACGCATGTTTCAGTTGCTTAGGAGCTTCGGAGTAGAAAGCATTTACTTCCACTTGATTGAGGAGTACATCGTTAGGAAGAGCATTTGCGTTAGCCACCACTCGCTGGTGTGCAGTCTGACGGAGCATTTTAAGCGGCTCTACCGGGTCTTCTCCGAGCACGACGACTCGTGCTACGACGTGTTTTTGTTTTTTTGCAGCCTGGTGAGTGGAAGATCGACCGGGGAGCATCTAAATGGGGAGCATCTAAATGGGGAGTGTCTAAGCGAGGAGTGTCTAAGCGAGGAGTGTCTAAGCGAGGAGCGCCTGAGCAAGGTTGTATTCTCTCCTTTGGGTAGGGGCGGCCAGGACAGCGATGAGAGCGGTGACAGCGGGGGTGACCGCTTTGACCGCTTGGACCGCCTGGACGAACCGTGCGCGGACCTGGACGCGCACCTGTACCGGCACCACCTGGGCGCGCAGGACCTCCCGAGGAAGATCCGGAGGGTCTACGCCTTCGTGTGCATAGTGGAGCTGTTCTTCCGCCTGTTCGAAAGCATCAATTTGGAGGGGAAAATGGAAGGCATCATTTCTCACTTGCCAATTCATCTGAGTGCCTTCATATACAACAAGCACAATGAGGACAGAATCACCACAGCGGAGTTCTTCGTTTCGTATCTTATAAGAAAGAAAAACGACCTCTTCTACAGCTTCTGCAGATGCAACAGCTTGCGGAGTGACCTGCTTCCAATTTACCTGCCCATGTACATGTATAGAAATTTCTACCAATCGTACTTCCTCTTCGATTACGTCTTCTCTGTTATGTTTAAGGTGCCCTTCAGCATCAGCATGGACCGGTTCTTGGTTCCTTTGGAGGGGGGCATCACTCTCAGGAGTTGCCACCCGAGGGTGCACGCGAGTTACCAGTTCGACGACCCGCGCAACTACCAGAATGTCTTTTTTGTTTTTTCCCCCTTCCGCGTGGAGAGGGAGAACCACTGCACGCTCAACCGGGGCATTCTCTCCCTCTGGCGGTACCTGCTGAGTGGCGGGGGTAGCGGCGTTAGCCCCGCTAGCTACGTTGGCAATGTTAGCCGCACCAGCTGCCTTAGCACCCCTAGCCGCGCCAGCAGCCTTCGCACCGCTGGCCGCGCTCGCTGCTTCATCGGAGGGGAAGGCGCCCCGCGGGAGATACAAATGAGCGACTACTTTAACGTGGACAAGAACGGCCTCTTCCTCCTCCTGCAGTTGTCTCTGAGGGACACCTTCAATGTGTTAAACCGGAGCTTCTTCCAGTACGACTTCATGGCTCACCACGACGTTGTTAACCTGTTGGTTGGCAACTTGTGCAATTTTTACCTGCACATGGTCATAACTTTTATCTTCTACATAACGTACTTGAGGAAGGTTTTGCAGAACAACTTGACAGAGGAGACATCCGTCCAGATATACAGAGAGGTGCTGCTCGCTGTGGACACTTGCAAAGATCACGAAGAGGTTAGTCACCTGTGGATGAGGCTCCTTCATGTGGTTGAAGCAGAGAGACATGCACATGTTCAGAAGAATCTCCCAAACATAGTAAAGTGGATTACGTTGCAACTTTTTTACATCCATAGGCATAGGAAGGAAATGGCTAGCTCGGTTACCTATTTGCTTATTCTCTTTTTCATTCTTCAGAGTGACTGTGAGGAGCACCCCTTTGACTATCGCGTGGGTGTCCTTTGTGTTAACTTCCTATTGAGCCTCTCACATGGGGAGGGTCAGAACCGTCGGATGAACGCAACTACGGGAAGACGCCGCGTTGAGAAACTCACCAAAAGGTGCTTTCACTTTGCGAGTCAGAATTACCTGAACAAGGTCAGGCGATATGTGAGGGAAGAGCACTTCCTTCGAACCTTTCGCTTGAGGCAGACCAACTTGCGCGTAAAGAAGGCGGAGGTCAGGAAGAACGTCGCGGGGGCCTCCTCGCCGCACGGCAACTTGGTGAACTACCTGTTGGGGGCGGTCTGCGGCGTGGACGTGCCTGGCCTGCTTCGCCGGCATGGCGCAGATGGGTGTGATTACCACGGTGAGCATAGTTACCGCGAGGGGGCGAGCGGCGAAGAGTGGACTGGGGAGAAGAACCACCGTGGCGTGCCGCATGGGGGGGTAACTCGACCGGAGAGACGTGCCGACGGGTGTGCCTTTAAGCGGGTGCGGAAGACGAACGAGAAGCAGCAGCAGAAGCAGCAGCGGGGGAAAGAGCGGGAGAAGCAGGAGCAGAAGCGGAGCGACATTTTCTGCGTGACGTTTTGCAGGAGGCACTACGGGTACATCCTGCTGCTCTACGTGAAGAGGCTGCTGGTGTTGCACCGGCGGGGGAGGCGCGAGAGGGGGAGTCCCTCGCAGGTCGGCTCGGAGGAGGGGCCTCCAAAGACCCACTCAGAGGAGAGCTCCCTAAACCGCTCAACCCCAACCGGCTTAGCCCCACCCCGCTCTGCCGCAACCCCGCAGGGGCGCCGCAGGAGAGACGCAGAGAGACTGCTCAAATACGTCCTCCTCTTCAGCCACGTGCGGAGGTGCGAGCCGGTGTACCTCCTCATTTTGAACCACTTCGGTCGCTACGACGTGGTGCTGCATCATTACAGAGCCAGGGGGGAATGGAGAAGCATGCAGGCGTATATTTTTGCAAATATTTTTTTTTTCTTTAAAGAGAGGAGAGTGAAGAGGAGGCTGCGTGGGTACCTGTTCTATGGCGACGTGTTGGAGCACGTGGGGGTGATGGGAGACTTGTTCGTGAGCTACCTTCTGGGGAACTACCTCGCTTTTCACAACCGCACGGTGGGGCTGCTCGGGGGGGGGAGCGGCCCAGGGGTGGCATCCCCGGAGGGGGTATCCCAGGAGGGGGTATCCCAGGAGGGGGTATCCCAGGAGGGGGGATCCCATAAGGGAGTTACCCCAGAGAAGCAACACCAATGGGGGAAGACCCACCTGATGAGTCTATGCAAGCTGTTCGCCACGACACTCATTCGGTGCCGCCACTTCTCCGAGCAGGTGAAGCAGCGAGCGTACTACCTGCTCCTACACGAGGCTCACATGCCCCACAAGATCAAAAGGTACCTCCATAAAAAAGTTTTTTACCCCTATCTAGTCCTTCTGTGTAAGTACCAAAAGGATCAAGTGTATAGCTGTGTGAGGAACGCTCATGTGGAGAGACACAAGGAGCTGTTTGAGCAGCATGGCAATGTGAATGTCCTGCTGCATCTTCATGAGAGGCAGGGGAAGTTCCTTAGCGTCATCGACCTTTGCCTTAAGCTAATTAAAGAGAATATTTTAAAACTGAAGGATTCCTTTTGCCAACAGGGAGACTGGTTCGTGCCGCAGGACGTGACTTACGGGGATGTCTTTTCGGTTAGCTTTTGCAGCAGAGTTGATGTGTACAGTTTGGGCGCCATGCCGCTGAAGAGGAGCGTCCGGAGGTTCCTCTCCGGGGGGGGTGGCAACGTAGATCAGCCAGAGGGGGATGAGCAGTGGGAGAGACTGAAGCCGCGGGAGGATGACCTTCCCGGGCGCGCCACCCAGAGGGACTCATTTCTGCGCGAGCTGCTCGGCCGAGCGCACAGCGCCGCGGATAGGAGCGCGTGGGGGAGCTACTTCGTGAAGACGCCCCGCTGGGGGGAGAAGCCTCACCGGAGCACTAAGCGGGACAATCAGCGGGGCACTCACCAGAACAGTCAGCGGAACACTCACCAGATCAATCAGCGGGATACTCACCGAAGGTGCACAGTTGGAGAGGCAAGGCGCGCGCGCCTGGCGAGGGCGTGCCGCATCTTCCTCACGCGAGAATACAACGCCGTCTTCCTCTACACCTACATGCTGACGTTCGTCTTGAGGAGGAACAAGCTACAGAGCGACCGCATAAACGAATACGTTTTGTTTTTTATTGTTAGCGAGTGTGTGCGGGGCTTCATCGGCGTTTGCGAGCAGCTGGGGTGCGGCGGTGAAGGGGAGCGGCGTGGTGGAGGGGGGCCGCGTGATGGAGGGGATCCACTTGGTGGAGGGGATCCACGTGGTGAAGGAGAGCCACTTGGTGGAGGATGCCTGTTTGGGGAAAAGGGGCTTTTCACCTCTTCTACCAAGAGAAAGGAGGAGGAACCCCCCCCAGACGCGATTGCCTTTTTTGGCTACCTGTTCGACCAGATAGTCTCCTTCGTGGCAAACGTAAGCTCGCACCGACACGCCGAGAGGGTCTGCAGGCAGCTGCTGGCCAAGTACCGGAAGTTTCAAGTGAAGCTGGTGAGACCTCCACTCATCGGGCTTTTAAAGAGCATGACGGAGGCCTACACGCTCTTGAGCGACAATTGCCACGTGGCGGAGAAGAGGATAAAGAGGCAAATAGAGTCCTACACGTTTGAGAGGAAGAAGGGGCTCGTGGTGAGCTTCCAGGTGGACCACACGCACCCCTTCAACACCCGGCTGTGCGCGCACAGCAAGCGGGGGGGCGAGCAGAGCAAGCACAGTCAGCAGAGTCAGCTCGGCCAGCCCAGCCATCCCAGCCAGCCCAGCCAACCAACTCCACCGGAACAGAAGGAACTCCTTCCCGAGAGCTGCACGGATTACCCCCCCCCTGGCGACGCGCTGTGGTTGAGCAAGTGCGAGCACGACCACCACTTTGCCTGCTCGCAGCGCTGCCACCTGTGCGGCGCGGGGTAGCAGCTTCGTGTGCTTCAGCTGCTGCTTCTGCTTCTCCCCCCCGTTTGCTTTGTTCTTCCCTTTTTTTTCCCCTTTTGTGTGCGCGGCAACACGACTCTCCCAAGTTAAGACTTACTCACGTGTGCACGTCCTTCACCCGTTTCCGCAACGTTAAAGCAGCGTGGTTAAGTGATCCCCCGTTTGGTATCCCGTTTTGATCTCCCCTGTTGGGCCACCTTGCTGTAAAGGGTAAATCCGTTCAGCTCAAATGGGATCCTCTGTGGGGTTTCCCAACGGGGTGTTATCGCCACTGCGTGGTTATGCGGCGTTGTACTGATGGTGTGTTCTGCTAAGGTGTGTGGGGGGTCCTCTCCCGTGCCGTCTCCCCGCCGGTTGGCACGCGGCACACTCTGCAGCTAGAAGGAAAAGGCAAACCAATCGCGGTCACAGTCTCCCCATGTGCCGAGTCGACCACTTAAGAAGTGTCCCTCAAATGGTGCGCCGCCCTACTGCTGAGTTTTTTTTTTTTTTTTTTTTGTGAAGCCCTAATTATTCCAGCGCCATCGCGGGGGGCCAGGCCATGCGGTGTTTCCTCCAACGGGGAGTTTAACATATGGGTTGAAGGAAGAGGTGTGCCGGGTGGAGGCATACCAGGCACACGTGGCATACCTCCGCTTGTACACTTGGGAAGTCGCCCAACCGATCGGCGGGCTGGCAAAATCGCGCGTTCGACTTGGTTGTGCATGGGGGTTACAACTTTACACGTGGAGAAGAGCCCCCTGCCGGTTGGGTTTGCCCCTTTGCCACTGCTCGCGCCACGTAGGGAGTTGCACGAGCGACCACATGGTTGGTAGCTTGCGTATCACTCGCCGATTGCGCATCCCTCGCCGATTGCGCATCCCTCGCCGCTGCGAATTCGCAGTTGTGTAGTGCACGCGAAAGGCTTACATTTGGGAGTGCAATTTTTGTCTCCTCTAGTGGGTGGATCGAGGCGGGGCATGCAACATGCCGGGGCGACCCCAGGCATATTTCCCTTGCCGCACAAAGGGGTAAAAAATAAAACACATGCGTGGTGAGTGTAACGTATCCCCCGCTCGTGAGGTGCACCTACCCATCACTCGCTATGTGCATCCCCCACGCGAGCGTGCGCTCCCCCTTGCCTTGTTCTCACGCCCGCACTTGGTTCTCTCCCCCCTTCGCAGCATTTTTTTTTTTTTTTTTTTTTTTGATATTCCTCCAGTGAAGTATTTTTCTCCAACCATTTTAAGCACACAAGGGATTAAGCAGAACGGAAGAGCTTTCAAAAAAAAAAAAAAAAAAAAAAGAAAAAGCAGTTCTTTTAAGAAAAGCCCCCCCTTCGAACAGAAAACCACTGGAATAAGAGAAACACAAAGGAAAAAAAAAAAAAAAATCAGGTGAGCAAACCTCTGCAGAGCAACGCATCCACGGAGGGAATGCGAAAGGGTTGCTTGTTGGCCTCCCCAACTGTGGGTGGTTGTGCCTGTTTACCCCAGCTACATTCACAGTACGTCCCCACGTGGCCATTTCCCCCGTGAGTAGAGGCGACTAATTGGTTTGACTCCCCGCCTCTCCCCACAGCAGATACAGTATCCCACTCAGAAGCTACTGTGCACACGGAGAGGCCTGCCTCCACCTACGCGTCGGTGCGAATTCCCCCCCCAGCTTCACCTGCACGGTGGTCTCCCCAAATAGGGCAACTCTACAGGAAGTGCTATCCCCCCCCCCAAGGATGATGCTGGTGAAGTGTTCCATCCTCGTGGGCGTGCTCACGCTGGTGAGCAGCGTGGCTGCTAAGTCCAGCATATCGAAGTGCCTCTTTTACGACAAAAGGAATTACGAGATGAAGCAGACGTTCTACGTGCCGACGACCGACGTGGACATGTACAAGGCCACCATTCAGAAGCTGCTGACGAGGGAGATTAGCCTCCTCGACGAGTCGATGAGCGGCACCGATCAGAGCGGCAGCAACAGCAGCAGCGGCGTCTCCAACTTTGACGAGATTAAAGAAAAGGAGGAGAAAAAAAAAAACAAAGAAATTGAAGAAAAGCTAAAGTACATAGAAAAGTACAGAAATTACGCCAGGAGCATTTTAAAAAACGTGGAGTTTAAATGCGAAGACATCGACGACTATGAGTCAAAAGTTAAATGCAACTTGTGTGTGTACACAGAAATTATAAATACCAAACATATCAGGCAGGGACAAATAATCCAAATTTTTATGAACGAATGCATGTACGGTTTTTATTACTATGACAATATTAACCAGTACACACAGAACGGCAGGGCGGTCAGTGGCTTCCCCGGGGAGGAGGGGAATTCGCAGGCCAAACTGGATGACATTTACTTTAGCATCACCAAGGACGTCGCCGAGGGGAACACCAGCCAGATCAACTTCTTCAAGCAGCCCGCCAGCAAGTACCACCCCGTGTGCTACGTCACCGAGTAGAGCGGCAGCGTAGCTGAGAAGCGGCGTAGCTGAGAAGCGGCGTAGCTGCGAAGCGGCGAAGCGGTGAAGCGGTGAAGCGGTGAAGCGGTGAAGCGGTGAAGCGGTGAAGCGGTGAAGCGGTGAAGCGGCAGTGTGCAAAAGGTATGAACGGTCAGGCGAATGGAGCGGATAATCGCGCATAAGTATGAACGGGTCAGGCGAACATCGCGGATAACCGCTCAACCGCTCAGAAGTATGAACGGGTCAGGCGAACATCGCGGATAACCGCTCAACCGCTCAGAAGTATGAACGGGTCAGGCGAACATCGCGGATAACCGCTCAGAAGTATGAACGGGTCAGGCGAACATCGCGGATAACCGCTCACATGTATGTACGGGTCAGGTGAATGTCTCGGATAACCGCTCAGAAGTATGAACGGGTCAGGCGAACATCGCGGATAACCGCTCAACCGCTCAGAAGTATGAACGGGTCAGGCGAACATCGCGGATAACCGCTCAGAAGTATGAACGGGTCAGGCGAACATCGCGGATAACCGCTCACATGTATGTACGGGTCAGGTGAATGTCTCGGATAACCGCTCAGAAGTATGAACGGGTCAGGCGAACATCGCGGATAACCGCTCAACCGCTCAGAAGTATGAACGGGTCAGGCGAACATCGCGGATAACCGCTCAGAAGTATGAACGGGTCAGGCGAACATCGCGGATAACCGCTCAACCGCTCAGAAGTATGAACGGGTCAGGCGAACATCGCGGATAACCGCTCACATGTATGTACGGGTCAGGCGGACGCGCCGCGCTGCCGCCCCCAAGACGTAACCACTTGCGAGCCGCGCATGTGCGTTTCGCGCGGCGGCCCACGCGGCGTCAAGCTGTGTAAAGTAGTTGTGCCGTTGTTTACCCAGCGAGTGAAGCCAACTGGAAAAAAAAAAAAAAAACAAAAAAGAGAAAACAAAAAACTCCACACGCATCTACAACTGCAGCTGCAACTATCACCCACCCACACACGTGCGTGTGTGCCTCGATGCACTCACAACTTAGTAGCCACCGGCACACCAGGGAGCGGCACCCCCTTGGAGAACCAACGCGCAGTGCGCCACGACGGAGTGCATGCGCTGTGTACTCGAGCCTGCATGTGTGCAGTTCGTATGTGTCGTATGTGTCACTTTTTCCCCACCAAAAAAAAAAAAAAAAAGAAAGAAACCATGTAATTTTTTTTTTTTAAAAAGATCCCTATTAATACGCAAATGACGAAAAGGGTTTTTTTTTCCCCCTCGGGTGAGCAGCGTTCCCGCAAAGTGTTTCCTCATTTGGAGATGCGTTGCTTCGCTCCGGAGGTGTAATGAGGGAGCGGTTGGGAAGTGCGTCTCCCTGCCCACACGCCGCTTACATCACATCTTCAAGGTGCGCAGGAAATGCCTCCTATCAGCGTAGACGAACTTGTGGCTGTTTTGGAGGAGAAGCTGGCTGGTGATTCTGCTCTCGTTCGTGTTCGCTTTAGCGTGCCAGGGGGGGTTAGCACTACTGCTGGCGTCGTGCGGGCAGACGTCGTGCGCTCGCCCGGTGATGTGGATGGGGATGCGAAAGGTGAGGCTGTAAAGGTCATCGTCGAGGGATTCGTTTATGGAGAGGGAGCCGGGGTGCGTTCCGCCTCTCACCTCGGCTGCGTTCGCTTGGTTGGTCGACTCCTTCTTTTCACTGGCGTGATTAGCATTGCCTGCTTCGTTCGTTTGGTCTGCGTCATTTGCTTCTCCTCCTTCTCCTCCTTTTGCTTCCCCTCGTCGGCAGAAGAAGTCAAAGTCGAGCAGGTACCCCACCCGGAGCGTATCATTGGCAAACGCGGGAACGACCTCTTCGCCGAGAACGAAGCTCACGTTCTTCACAGAGCAGTGAAGAGTGGAGACATTCCTCTCGCTAATCATTTTGCAGCTGGAGATGCAGTGATGAGAGGTGCCCTCCGAGTCTACGGAGGTGTTCCCCCCCTCTAGGAATTCATTTTCATCCTGTAGCTTGCTCCTCTGCATGGTTAGAAGGCTCGGGTTTATTTTTACCCGTTCGACTCTCTTCAAACGTACATCCACGTGGACCGTGCAGATGGTAGCGTCTCCAAAGAAGAGCCTCACGTTGATGATGCCATCACATGGGAAGGTGGCAGTCACCTGGTTATTCATCCCATCCATTAGGGTGATTACACATATGTTCTTCCCACCGGAGTTGATTCTAAAAATTTTTTGTGACGCCTCTTTGCTGGGTTCCTCTCCATCTGGGTTGTCCTCCTCATGGGGGAGAGTCACCCTATCGGATGGGTTGCTTCCCAAGTGGGGAGACATCCTCTGTGGCTTTACCTTCCGGAGGTTAATTTGTTTAAACATATCCCCCTCGTGCATGCACTTGATGATGGTGTCCACTGCGGTGTAGGCCCTATCCAAGAGGAGCCCCTGTCTGTGTGGAGGCAACGTGGCGTTAGCTGTCTCCCCCTGATGAGTGGTTTCATCAAATGAGGTGGCTCTGTTTGGACGCGACTGCCCACCGATGTGGGTTGCTTCTTCCAATTCGCTGCTCGACTGGGAGCTTGTCTCTCCCATGTGCAGACTGGCGAGGTCTTCCTCATCAGTTGCCTCGCTAGGCAAATCGGACGGGTGGCAAACGACCAAATTATTGAACCACCGTATGGGGATGTAGGTCATCTGGTTGAATGAAAAGTGGGGGTAGTTGCTGAGGTAGGAGTGATGCACCTCATCGTCCTTTTGGGGGGGGAGGTTTTCCATGGGGTTGGTCTCCCCTTCGGTGAGGACACCCCTCCCTTTGGAAGTGCCATCTGTGGGAGTACCGCCAGTCGAGCGGAGCAAAGAGAAGAAGGCGTCGAGGCTGCCAATCCGATGGGCGTCCCCACTGAGGGAAAGCTCCCCTGTGTAGTAACCCCAATGATGAGCTACATACATAAAGAGGTGCATATGGTGAAAGTAGCTGTAGTTGGGCAGGACGTGGTTGAGGAGGAAGAGAGAGGAGTCCTCCTTCCTCAGCGAAGAGCTGAGGTATAAACAGAGGAGAGCATCAAGGGGGGTCTTCCCCCCACGCTTGTAGAGGTGCGGCGGAAAGTGGGGGGAGTTGGATGGGACCATGTGGAGTATCCCCCCGTGGGAAGCACCCCAATGGGAAGTCCCTCCTTGGGCGGCCTCCCCCTGGTGCTTCTTCTCCCCGTCGCGCACCTCCACCCGGAAGTCATGGCAGAGGCACTCCGGTGGGTCTGCCCCGCTGCTCGGCTTGATGGGGAGCAGCGCCAGGTCCAGCACGGGCGGGCAGACGCACCTACAACAGAGTAGCTGCAAAGGAAGGTGCCGCTCATACAGCTGCGTCACAAACTGGGTTCTGTTTCTGTAGAGTCTCTTAACCGCCTGCACGTACATGCAGTATTTAAATTTTAGCGCTCTCCCATTGTAGGAGGGGGGAAGGAATGGCGGAAGGATGCAACTCAACTGGTAGTGAGTCCTCTCTCTGGGGGAGCTAAAGTTCAAGTCGGTGCAGAGGACTATCGGGTTGGTGTAAAAGAGCAAAAATTTTTGCTCCTCCTTTTGACTGGCCCCATAGAAAGGAAGGTTCAGATGTTCCTGCTTCTGTGCGAGTGGGCCACTGGTGCAAGCGGTTAGCAGCTCCTGGTTGAGGACGCACAGTCCGTAGAGGTACACCACGATGTAGTCTAGCCTCACATTCCCGGCGTACTTCTCCGGGCCCACCAATTCGAAGGAGGCTCTGAACACATCTCCGCTGTGCGTCTGTGCGTCGTCCAGGCACACGCTGAGCGTCACGGGGTCGTCTTGGACGCGCTCGAGGCTGGCGCCGGGCGGGGCGGCGTGGCTGGCGGCGTGGCCAGCGGCGAAGAAGAGGTGCATCCTGTCAGGCGGGCGGAGACGGGGAAGCGAAGCAGAAGAGAAGAAGCTCACCGTGCGGGTGACGCACCTTCCCCCCGCGTGTGATTCTCCAATCGGGGCAAACAAATTAACTTCTTAAGGATTGGCCTCCTAGCGGCTACGTGGTGGGGAAAAAAATAAACCTTTTAAACTTTGTCATGATGGAGGGAAGGGTACAAAAATAAATAAAAAAAAAAAAAAAAAAAAAAAAAACCCCACTTTTATAACCCGTGGGGCCACTCTCCTGTTCTCCGCCTTTCGAGGTGAGCCAAATGGCTTTGCTACAAGCAGTTAGGGTGGGGTGGCAAGATCTCACTGGAGGGAAGAGCCCCTTCCGCGCGTAGCAAAGCAATTTATCTGGCCGCATCTGCAGCGGTGGTTGCGGGCTTGCCGAGTGCTTTGCGCATCCGCTTCGACTCGACAATGTTCCATTTTGCATTTTGCATTTTGCATTTTGCATTTTGCATTTTGCATTTTGCATTATGCATTTTGCATTTTGCATTTTGCATTTTGCATTTTTTATTTTTTTATTTTATTTTATTTTTTTTGTTTTTTTTGACTGTTTTTTCCTCGCGGAGAATACCCCCTGGGATGTTCTCCCACTGGCGTTTTTTTTTTTTTTTTCTTTTTTTCCCGCTCGAGTTATTTTCCCCGCGGTTCAGCGGCGTGGCTGCGTGGCGGCATAACAACGTAACGTCTGAACAACGTAGCGTCTTAACATCTTAACATCGCAACTGTTGCATGTCCGCTGGAGGCATTCCAGACGAACGTGCTCCTCGTTTAGCGTTTCTTTTGAATTTTTTTTTTCCGTTGCGTGTACCAACAGCGGCGTCCCCCCGCGCAGGTCGCCGATCGCCGCCGTTTGTTCTTTGACTCCCCAGGTGGCGCCTCAGGATGGGCAAGTTTCGGGGGGGTAAGGATAAGAAGCAGCCCGGAAAGGGGGGCATAAAGAAGAGCCCAAAGAAGGGTATACAGAAGGGCATAAAGAAGGGCGGAAAAATAGTCCCAAAAATAGTCCCAAAAGGAGGAGAAATCCCCCCCCCGAAGAAGCAGGCAAATAAGCAGGCAAAGAAGCAGGCAAAGAAGCAGGCAAAGAAACAGGCAACGCGGCCGGCAAAGCCGCTGACAAACACCCCCACGGAAGAGACATACTTGCAGAGCAGCGGCAGCTCCGTGGGCGGTGCCCCGCTGGATGCTCCCTCCCCCGAAGTGCCATGCGGTAGCCCGGGGGGCGGCCTCTTCGACGGGCTGTTCGCCGACCTGAAGGGCGTGCTGAGCGAGAGCCTGCTGCAAACGCTGGAAAAAAATAATTTTGTCCAAACGACGAGCATCCAGAAGAGGAGCATCCCAATTGTCCTACGCGATAATGATGTCTTCCTCAAGTCCATGACTGGTTCGGGGAAGACCCTCTCGTATGCATTGCCCTCCATTCAGAAGATCCTAAATTTGCAAAAGGAAAAAATAAAGATAACGAGAGACATGGGCACATTCATCTTGGTACTCTCCCCGACGAGGGAGCTGGCTATTCAAATAAACAGTTTGTTCACCACGCTGACGAAGCCGTACCCGTACATTGTAGTCTCCTGCCTAACCGGGGGAGAGAAAAAAAAATCGGAAAAAAATCGCCTGAAAAAGGGAGTGTCCATTCTGACGTGCACCCCCGGGAGGCTGCTGGACCACTTGGAGCACACCAAGGGGTTGAAGCTGTCCTTCCTGCAGAGCCTCATTTTGGACGAGGCGGACAAGGTGATCTTCCTCGGCTCGCAGGACAGGGTGCGCCTCATCTTCGACGCGGTTAAGCGACTCCGGGGGGGTAAAGCGGGAAAAGCGGCGGGAGCGGTAGGAGCGGCCAACGCGGCGGGGGAGGAAGACGCCGGGGCTGACCACGCTCCGCGTCAAACCGCGCTGCCTCACGCGCCGCTCCTACCGCCACCCCCGCTGGGGAAGAACTTCCAAATGGTGTTCATCTCCGCCACGCTGAACCACGCCGTGAAGAGCCTGGCCAACTACTGCCTAACCAACCGGACGGTGTGGGTGGAGGCGAAGGAGGACGGCGCCCCCGGGGGGGGGTTAAGCGGCGAGTTAAGCGGCGAGTTAAGCGGCGGGGTGGTGGTGCAGCCCTCCACCCATGAGGAGGAAGTCACCCCCACGGTGGGAGAAGACGACTGGAAGTACGATCTCCCAGAACAGTTAAAGCAATTTTGCATTGTTACAGATTTTAGGAAGAAGTTCCTCTGCCTCGTGCATTTGTTACTCTCCTGCATGAAGAAGAAGCAAAAGCCGGTGGTCTTTCTCTCCAATTGCCACAGCGTAGAGTATATGGGAGCTCTCCTAAAGAGCTTATACTGGCCAACCGATTTGAAGAAAGAAAACATGGAGGTTCATAAGAAGCTACACAAGGGTATCCCCTCTGTTCTGCTGAAGGAGGATGAGCAATTGTTGCGAAAGCATTTGGAGCAGACGCTCCAGAGGAGGGAGTGCCAATTAGCAGGGGATCCATCGAAGAGGAGAAAAAAGGGGGGAATTACCCTACCGTTTAAGAACATTCACGTGGATGACCTGTTAGGGGAAGACTCCTGCGACGAGAGGAACGGCTCCGCTGGAGGAGGAGACCGGTCCGCTCTCTACAATGTCAGCACGGATAGGCACAAGAGGAAGTACCTCTTCGGGGACACACACATATACACGCTGCACGGGAATATGTCGAAGGAGGACCGTCTAGGCAACTTCTTAGATTTTGCAAATGGGAAAAGAGGAGACAACTGCATTTTGCTATGTACCGAGATTGTCTCTAGGGGAGTGAACCTGGATGAGCTGAGTGTCGTCGTGCAGTATGACCCCCCCCAAGTTTTTGAAGAATACGTGCATAAGGTGGGTCGAACGGCCAGACTACAAAAGGAGGGGACCTCCTACTTGTTCCTCCTCCCGACAGAAGTGGAGTTTCTAAACGTTCTGCGAGAGAAGAAGATCCATGTGAAGACCATCCGGGGGGAGGAACTCATCGGGAAGTTCCGCAGGGAAGATGTGCCTCCTTCTTTCGCTTCCATTGGGGGAGATCTCCTCAGCTTCATTTACAATCATTTTAAGGTGACAGTCAAGTCGGATGAGTCCCTCATGGAGAAGGCCACTAGTGCCTTCCTGGCGTCCGTGACGGCCTACTACTCGGTGAGCAAGCCCCTGAGGCACATCTTCTGCGCGAAGAGCCTGCACCTGGGGCACCTCGCCTACGCCTTCCTGCTGGACGAGAGCCCCCGCGAAATCGCCCAGCTCAACAAGCAGCAGCGCTACTTGCGGGTCAAGCGCCACACCACGCTGGGCAAGCGCGAGCGCCGCCTCCTCCGCGGGGGGGTTAAGCGGGCTGAGCGGCGAGGTGAGGGGTGGGGTGAGCGGCGAGGTGAGCGGCTCGCCTAGGCGGTTGAATTTTTGCGGGTGACCCCTCTCGGTTAGCCCTTCCCGACCGCCTCTTCCCGACCGCCTCTTCACGACCGCCTCTTCCCGACTGCTTCTCCCGACCGCACACCCTTCTGCATCCTCACGTGTCGTTTTTCTCCCCGCGAACGAACCCTTCGGACGCGATCCACCCGTTCGGACGCGACCCAACTCTTTGCCCATCGTGCCGGACGCGCCGGACGCTCCGGCCCCGTTTGTTCTTCATTTGGTAGTTTTCGCGCCAACTGTTCCTAGCATGGTTCCCCGTTTGGTTGCCCGGTTGGTTGCCCCGTTTAGTACTTCTCCCCCTCCGTCGAGGCTGCCTACTTTCTCCCCCCCTCTATCGGGTACTCCCCTATCGTGAGAGCGACAACAGTCGGAGTCGAAGGGTTGCTGCCCCCCTGAGGGGCAGATAAACAGGCCCTCCTCTTGTGGAGAAGGGGAAGAGGCAATTGGGAAGCCGGTGCAGCATCGAAGGGGACGCAGCAACATTCGGAGGGGCACTACCTCTTCGCAGGGTGCTCTCGCAGAACGCACGAGCGGATAGCCAAGCACTTGGGAAGGTTTAAAAAAAAAAAAAAAAATCCCCCCATGAGTGCAGCAACGCGGAACGTTTTCGCAAAAAAAAAAAAAAAAAAAAAAAAGAATCTGATTGTCACGAGAGTTGCTCAGTTGGCAAACCCTCTCCTCCTCTACTTTGCCTTTTTCTCTTACGCGTTCGGATCGGTTAGGGAAAAAAGCATACACACCGCTTTTCTTCTCTCTCTCTCCCCCTGTTTCTTTTTTTTTTTTTTTTTGTTTGGCCCACCCTCTCTATTCCTTTTCTGTTGCCCCCCCCGTTGACGACGCCCTTGTCAGTTGGCAAAAAAGGAGGAAGCACCTCTGCTGGTCTGCTCACATAACGCGTACTCGCAAAAAGAAAAAAAAAAAAAAAATAGAAAAAAAAAAGAAAAAAAAGAACCGTAACGTCACTTCTACACGTTCTGTAGAGTCCCTTTTTTTTTTTTTTTTTTTTTTTGTTTTTTTTTTTCTTCACCCCCGTTGTGAGTTCCCCCAAAGGTAGTGCCAACGTGTTGGGTTAGCGGAGAGTGCACGCGTGCGTCCGCGGTGTGTGCCTCGCGTGTGCGCGTTGGTTGCGGTGCAGCGGTCGTCACTCGTCGTTCGTCGCTTGTTGCGCGTTGCTTGTTGCGCGTCGCTCGCCACTCGCCGCTCGTCACCTGTACGAACCGCCTACACCCCGCGCAGCCCCCCGGAGGAACCTACTCAAGCGCGCCAAGTTGCAAAAAGCGAAAGAGCAGTTGCGAAGCAATTTGCCAGGTAAAGGCCCCACGGCTCCGTTTGTTTTTCGCCCCGATTAGTCACCCCACACCGCATCACCTCACGCCGCTCCACCACACTCGCCCAATCACCGTGTTACCGCCCCACCGATCCACCGCTACCCACCATGCGCCTGCGAACCCTCGCGCCGCTCTACACGTGCGCGCTCGCGTACGCCGGCATGTCTAAGATGAGCACATGCATGCCCAACGTAACCCCCACGCCCAGCAAGGAACAGCCCCGCAGCGCGATGGCGGCTCCCACCAAGGCGAGTGCAGCGCAGCTGGACGCTGTGAAGAAGTACCTCAAGAGCTTTGACCACAAGAACGAGGAGGAGAGTACGTGCGAGGGGAAGCGGCAGGGGAAAGCGGCACTCTGCTTGCACACGCCTCCCCCCCCGTTGCATCACTGTGAATCGTGCCACCCAGGGGGTATCCGTCGCACCTTCCATACCTCATTATTTTTCTTCATTTTTTATATTTCCTCTCCCTTTTTTCCCCCCCTCTCGCTAGGCATCAACGGGTTCGCGCAGCTCCTCAAGCAGCTTAACATCAAAATGGCCGTCTTTGACTTTGACTTGACCATAATCGGTGCCCACTCGGGTGAGTCCCTCCGTTCGGGGAGGCGTCCCTCTGGAGAGTCATTCGTCTGAAGAGGCACTCACGTGATTGGAGTGATGGCGTGGTGGCGGCCTACTCACTCACTTTGCCGCTTTCCCCCCGCAGGAGGCTACATAGACAAGGCCAACGACGTGGGCCACATCGGGACGGCAGTGACCAACCACTTTAAGCTTCTCTCCAAGGCGCTCAAGGAGAACGGCATCAAAATTACCGTCGCGACGTTTTCGGGTGGGGTAGAGCGGCGCGTCGAGCTCACCACGTAGCGATCGCTACGTCGAACGATACCCTTCACCCGTTACACCGCAAACGATACCCTTCACCCGCCGCTCTTCACACGCCGCTCTCCCCACTCTGCTGTGCCCCCCCCGCAGACGAGGAGGCCATCCGGTACAGCCGCGGGCGGAACCCCACCCTCATCGCGGGCACGGACATGGTCAAGTTCAGCATGCAGCAGAGCAAGTGCGACGCGAAAATAGAGAAGGTCTACGCCTACTACCCCCCGTAAGGAAGATCCCAAGGAGAGATGTGCCAACTGATCACCCCGCAAACTGCTCCTCCCTCACTCAAACTGCTCCTCCCCCCCTCAAACCACCTCTCTACCCTCCCTGCAGCTACTACAGAGAGCCGCGGCACTACCGCCAGCTGGGGATGGACAAGCCGATGAGCCACGACAAGTCGTACCATTTGAAGCAGGTAGGGCGGTCAAGCGGTTCGAAGCGAGTGAAGCGGGGTCAAGCGGTTCGAAGCGAGTGAAGCGGGGTTAAGCGGTTCGAAGCGAGTGAAGCGGGGTTAAGCGGTTCGAAGCGAGTGAAGCGGGGTTAAGCGGTTCGAAGCGAGTGAAGCGGGGTTAAGCGGTTCGAAGCGAGTGAAGCGGGGTTAAGCGGTTCGAAGCGAGTGAAGCGGGGTTAAGCGGTTCATGCCTCTCCCCATCACACCGCTTCTCTCCCCATCACACCGCTTCTCTCCCCATCACACCGCTTCTCTTCCCATCACACCGCTTCTCTCCCCATCACACCGCTTCTCTTCCCATCACACCGCTTCTCTTCCCATCACACCGCTTCTCTTCCCATCACACCGCTTCTCTTCCCATCACACCGCTTCTCCCCCCATCACACCGCTTCTCTTCCCATCACACCGCTTCTCTCCCCATCACACCGCTTCTCCCCCCATCACACCGCTTCTCCCCCCATCACACCGCTTCTCTTCCCATCACACCGCTTCTCTTCCCATCACACCGCTTCTCTTCCCATCACACCGCTTCTCTCCCCATCACACCGCTTCTCTCCCCATCACACCGCTTCTCTCCCCGCTTCTCTACGCTCCAGATCAGAACCGACTTCGGCGTAAACGTGGACGAGATTTTGTTCGTGGACGACGACGTGAATAACTGCACCTCGGCGAAGAAGGAGGGGTACCTGACCTTCAACGTGACTGGGAAGAATGGCTTTAACTTTAAGAGCGTCAAGGTTATGTAGCCCCCCCGCAGCGGTGTGCGGCGGTAAGCGGCAGCCTTGTAAGAAGCGCTTTGCACGCTACATTTTCCACGCCGCACTTTGCACACCGCATTTTCCGCGCTGCTCTCTGCTCCCTGCGCGCCGCTTTTTTTTTTTTTTTTTTTTTTTTTTTCCCGCCAGTGGAACTTCAAAACAAATTTTCTCTTTAATTTCCCGCCGCGTGGCCACCTCGCTGCTCGCCCCCAAAGAAAATGAGGCAACGCAATGGTGCTCGGGAAGATGGCGACGGGCCGAAGCGCCACAGAGGTGGTGAACCAAATCGCGGGAAGGTACCTCCCATCGGTCAACATCGCCCACTTGGTTTGCAGTACCCTCCTGTTGAATTATCTGGTGGCACACTTGGTAGTTACCACCGTGTGGCTATCCCCCAGGGGGGAGGAAAACCACCACGTAGTAGGGGGGGCAAACCACCACTTAGTAGGGGAGGCAAATTTAACAAGCCCATCTTCTAGGGAAGAAGGGCCCCCCCCACACAGGAGAGCATATAACCAGGAGGACTTCACCACGCACAGAGTCGGTGTGGCCTACGTCCTCTGTTGCATCCTTTGCTGTATTGCCAAACTTGCAACGGTGTGCATGCAGACGAGAGGGAGCAAAGGTTCCCAGCTGGAGAGCCGAACGGACGAAGCAGCCAAACATGAGAGTGTCCCTCACGCGATGAGACGAAGGAGACAAATGTGGGTCACGAGCGGACATCTCCTCATGTACGTCCTCCTCGCTGAGCTAGGCATGCACAAGGGGGGGATAGGGACGACAGGGAAGACGCCCCCCTTCTTCCCATTCATCTTGGCAGTGTGCGAAGTGGGCACTCCACTTATCTCCCTTATTAGCATAGTAGGGGCAGTGAGAAGGGGCTACATAAGTGGCTACCTCAAGGAGAGAAAAAAAAAAAAAAAAAAAAAAAAAATGAACAGGGTGGACCTCTTCCTCTTCGTGTGCTACTTCGCCGTTGAGAGGGTTTGCAAAAGAAACTTCCGTCGCGAGGGTGGAAGCGCAGGAGGAGAACAAACGGTGGAGATATGCAGGGAACCAGATGAACGTGCCTCCACGGGGAAGAGGACCACTAAAGGGGTCACCCATGGGGGAGAGCTCAAAGGAAGAAATGCTATTCGTGCCAACGTACAGAAGGGGTGGCTCTTCCCCAGATGTGTAAAGTTATTGGTGCACATGTTGCAACAGCGTCTGAGTCCTTTTCAGTTGCGCGACGTCGGCAGGGTACCCCCCAACGGGATGGCCTCCCAGGAAGCAGCCCGAGGGAGGAGCGCAACCAACCAGGTGGGAACCAACACTGTAGGAAGGGACAGAGGGATCAGCGGCAGAGGAAGCCACGTCGGAGGCGATGGTGGTTCTTATACTACATTGGAGAAGCGTCATATGAAAAAGGGGGCAGGAAAAAACCATTCGGGTAGCCATCCACATGAGGAGAGCTCAGACAGTCAGGGGGAGCTGTGCCAGCGGGTTAGGACGAATGCTCACCAGTATAAAAAATTTTACCATCAGTATTGCAAGGACCTCAGAGGAGACGAGGAAGAAGCGGAGGGGCAGAGCAGCTCAGGGCAGAGCAGCTCAGGGGGGAGCCACCCCTTTTTGAAGTGCCCCACGCTCAGGGAGAGGAGAAAATTTAAGGTCATCCAGGGGGGGGGTGGTCAACAAAGAGGTGAAGGGGTAGCCTCCCCTGGGGAGACACCACTCATCGGTGAGACCCCCTCGTCAGTCACCCCCTCTGCAAGAGACAACGAACGGGGGGAAAAGGGAGTCAATTTCGGGAGTGCCCAAACGAGGAGCCTGGACGATAAGCGGAGTTACACCTCGTTGTACTTCCCCTCCGTCACCGAAACGGGCAGTAGCAAAGGTGGAAGCGGTGGTGGAAGTAGCGGTCGAAGCTGCTGTGAGGGGGGCGGCCTCTCCGGTGGGCACCTCCAAAGTGATTTGAGGCGAATGGAGGGGAAGCACCTCCACAGGGGGGCGGAACAGAAGGCGAAAATGAAGAAGGCGAGGAAGACGAAGAAAAAACACCACGGGGTTTATCTCTCCCCCGATGGGGCGAAGTGCTCACGTTCGATTTGTGCAGAAGAAAAGGCAAACAGTAGAGACGCAGTGAGTAGCAACCGAGTGAGGAGCGACTCGGTAAACGCACTCGAGGCGCACATCAGAACGTTCCTCTCGGACTTCAAAAAAAAAAGGGAAATACTTACCTTCCTAAACGATATTCATAAAACCATTCTGATGATGCGCATTTTGTCGCTGCTGCTGACCAAAGGCATTCTGATGTGCACCTCCCTGTACTTCCTCCACATCGTGCCAGTCGCCTCGGGTGTTCCGTCAACCCCCCCCGGTGTGCTGCCCCTGCTGCAGGTGTGTCACTTTGCCCTCTTCCACTTGTACGTGCGCGAGTACGCGGCGCGCAGGCGGTGCAGGTGAAGTGGGACGCCAGGCGGGTCGCGTGCATGCGGTTACCCCCACACAATGGAGTTAATGAGATAATGTGCTAATGAGATAATGTGCTAATGAGATAATGTGCTAATGAGATAATGTGTTAAAGAGCTATCTCATTTTTCGCTCCCCACACTTCCTTTTTTTTTTTTGCAAATCCATAACGTTATCCTTAATTACAACTGGGTGGAAGTAAATACACGTTTGCTCAGTTCGGGTGTAAAAAAAAAAAAAAAAAAAAAAAGCTACCTGACCAAGTCAGGTAAATATTCGTGGGATGGCTAAGCGGGCATATTTTTTTTTTTTTTTTCTTTTTTTAACCTACCACGATGTCGTAAAAATGGGAAAAAAAAATAAAAGCGAAAAGGTGCATTGCCCCCCTTTTCATCGGTTCGCCTTGGCAACTCTCTCAATTTCGTCCTTCTTCTTGATGGCATAGGAACTGGAGGACTCATTGGCGCAGTTGATGATTTCCTCCGCGAGGCATTCAGAAATGGATTTGATATTTCTGAAGGCGGCGTTCCTAGCACCCGTACAGATGAGATAAATCGCTTGGTTCACTCTCCTGAGTGGAGAGACATCAACTGCTTGTCTTCTAACCACACCAGCGGAACCAATTCGAGTGGAGTCTTCCCTTGGCCCACCTTTCTGCACGGCATTTACATACACCTGGATGGGGTTTTCTCCAGTCATGAGATGAATGATTTCGAAAGCGTAGGCGACAATTCTAATTGCCTTTAGCTTCTTTCCGTTGTTCCTTCCATGCATCATCATCGAGTTGACTAGTCGCTCGACGATTGGGCAGAGGGCCTTCCTAAATCTCTTTTTCTGGTACCTCCCTGCAGTGTGGGGAGTATACACGCAGGCCTTCTGGGACACTGCGATGCAGTCGACCTATGGGAGGAGGTGTGATGGTAGCGAAGTGGTAATGAAGCGGTAATGAAGTGGCCACGAAGTGGTAACGATGCGGTAAAACGAAGTGGCCACGAAGTCGTTACGAAGTGGAGGGACGGCTCTAAGGAAGAAGTCCCCTCCTCGGTTACGCCATTTAAACACGGACGGGGGAGAGTATCCTCCCATGGGATTTCTCCACTTACCAGTGACAAGTCCGCAATATTCACATCTTCGTAGGACCACTTTTTGAAGAGCTTAATGTCGGCCGTTGTCGATTCCATTTTGATGCTTCTGGCGGAGGGGTGCTGCGGGGAGAGGGGGCAGGCGAAATAGCAGTGCGAATGGGTTGCCTACGTAAAAAGTGCTGCACGGGGGGTAGCCATGGAGCATCCACGCGGCATCTTCACAGCAAAGCGGTTAAGCAGCTCATCAAATGTGGCCATGTACATCATCATGTTAGCGGCACCGCTTTTTCTTTCCTTCCATTTTTGGAGCAACCTCCTCACGAAGTCGCACGTATGGAGGGGAGCCCAACCACCCATCATGTTCTCCTTCACTTTGTCATCTCACCCGTTTGCTTACCTTTTTTTTTTTTTTTTTTTTTTTCCTTCTTTTAACCTCTACGGGGGGGATTCATTAAAAATATCCAAATGAGTAGGAATACACTTTCGAAGGGGTAAAAAAAAAATAACAATGTAACTCTTACGAGGAAAAAAAAAAAAAAATTAGGAAACTTCAAAGTTGAGCAGAAGGAAATATTTAAAAAAGAAAAATATATCTCTGCATTGGTTTGTGCGGGTGGCCCAGAATGGTTTTCCCTTTCGTATGGTTTCTCTCGCACTGTAGTGTTTTTTTTTTTTTTTTTTTTTTTTCTCTTCATACTGCGGAACGGAAAGCCCAGCTTTGTTGCTGACCTTTTTTCATATGTTAACCGCGTGGCACATTTTGCCCCTTCACCGCTGCACGTCGCAATGAGTTAACGGGTTAACGTTTGCTGTTCGGATGCCCCATGGGTGTCAGCTCGGCGCTCAGCAGGTGACTACCTCGCCATGTAAAACATACTCCGTATGGTGCAGATGTGATGATCGTGAACGCCCTTTCGCGTAAGGCACCCCCTCCCTCCGATGGGTGCAGCATTGTACCCCCGTATGCATCGCGCAAATGATGCCACTCGCCTTTTTCGCAGCGCCCTATTTGGTTAGAAAACCCCTTACGCTGCCGCAGGCCATGAAGGGGAAAAAGGGAAGCAAAGGGAAGCGGCATACAAGGCGTGGCAACGTGGCATAGCAACATAGCATGGCAACATGACCTGGTAAGGTAACATTTCATAACAACATTGCGTGACAACATGGCGTTGCAGTGGAGCCTCCCACCTGTTAGCAGCTCATCACCTTGAGCCATTTCCCCGAGGCCGCGCTGCAAGCAATGCCAACGCGTCGCGCCAACCGCAATGTAGCGGTGCCGCCTACCTTCCCCATTATATATGCTGTTATGCTTTGTTAAGGCCACCCCCTCCATTCCGCGAAAGTTTCCACGTGAAAAAAAAATATAGCGCCGTGATGCCCCCCCCGTCGCGAAACGAGTTAACACGTAAAATTTAAAAGAAAAAAAAAGTGAGCTACTAACCGCGCAGTGGGAGAAGCGACATTCGTTTGTATTCCCTGCTGCTCCCCTTTTTTACCTTCACAATTTACGTTTTTTTCACAATTTTTTCCTTTTTCACCCTTTTGCGCAATGGGGCATGCAGCATTTGGCGCAGCGGGGTTGAGCTAAAAATGTGGAGGAATATTAAGCGGAGTTACCCCCCGTTTGGGAAGCCATTGCAAGGGAAGGCACCAATGGGGGGAAAGCTACTCATTTTTTTTTCGCGCTACTGTGGAGAAGTAACCTTTTGTATGCCCCCTCCCCTGAGGGTGATTAACTACGCAATGTAGGAGGGCCTATCCCATGGGGGCATCACACACTTGGGAGCATTCCCCTGAGCAGCTGGTGTTGCATGGTTCCTTTTTTTAATTTCACCGAGGGGGGAGGAGACCCAAATGGGAAAGAAAGGAAGAAAGGAAAAAAAAAAAAAAAAAAGAACAAAAAAACAACATTTTCACGCCGCTTTTATGTGAACTGCCCCAATACGCACGCGTCCAGTTGAGGATCCCCGAAAAGGGAGAAAACGCGCGAGCTGTTCCCACGGTTGGCGTGCCACATGTTGCTACCTTCAAAACGAGCTGAATAGTAGCCCCATTCGGTGCACCGTATAGCTGTGCTTGCAATAGGAAAAAAAAAAAAAAAATCGAATTACTACTGCCAAATTAGTGGCCCATCGGTTTGGCACACGGAGCAAGCCCTGCACACATGAGGCTTGCAACAATCTTTCGTAGAATTAGCGAATGTGAGTAGTGGAGGAATACAACCATGTTTATGGCCCCCTCGTGTGTGCGCAGCTGTGACAAGCGAATTTGCTGCATATGCATAAAAAAAAAAAAAAAAAAAGTCCCAATTTCACCTGACCTGTTCAGGCAAAAATTGTATTTCACTCGTATCGTATGAACTGTCTAGGGGAAAAAAAAAAAATAATAAACAAAGTAGCCATGTTATCCACCAAAATGTATAGCGATATCATGCAGGGTTAAAAAGGGAAAAAGCGCTACCCACGTACCAGTCTGCACACATGTGTACTTTTTTGTATGTACAGGTCATAACTTTTTACAGCAGCTCGTTGAGCAGGAAAGCTAAGTGTGCAGGGCTGAAGAGCGAAATGCAGCTCTTTTAGTGGCTAAATGTAGACTTGCCTTGAGTCCACCTCAAGGGGGAAGAAGCCTCTCCAGGGTTAGCGGCTTTTACGGGGTATTCTTTCTGGACAGCACGGGCATTTCACCTCTGACCTGCTTATGTGAAAGGGAAAAAAAAATAGCGCAGGTGGGGTGAAGGTAGCGAAAAGGCAAACAAGCCACAATTGAGTAGATCACTTTTTTTTTTTTTTTTTTTTTTCCAGCTCGCGCTTGCCATTTTGCAGAACATGCGCGTTCGGGGGGGTCATTCTTCGTAAACGTTTTTCCGTCGCGCGGCACTTGCAGTGTTAATTTAATTAATAAATAAATTAATTAATCATTCGTTTAACATTTCATTTAACATTTCATTTAACATTTCAATTAACTTTCCATTTAACTTTCCATTCAATTAAGCATTAATTCATTCAGCTTCATTTCGCTCCTTCCCACTTCTACATCCTACGTCCATACTCCCCATTTGACCTTTGCACGCTGATTCCCCCCACTCGTGTCTTTTTCAACACAACGCGACTCCGTTTGGCCGCCTCTCCACGTTGCCCCTCCACCTTTGCGCCTTTCCCCTGCACGATGAACAAACTGCTGTCGCTGTCGCTGGCCCTCTGCCTCTGCGCCGTGGCGGCCGTCAGGCCACCCACCGGGCGGTATGAAAGCGTGTCTAAGAGTCTGAACGAGCAGCTAGGAAGAAGGGGGGGGAGCTCCACCAACGGGAAGGCATTTAACCTGCAAGATAATATCAAATATGAAAGGAAGAATAATTACGAGCTCTTTGTCGACGCGAATGGAGAGCTGCAGCAGCAGCGTTTTGGAGTGAAGGAGCCCAGGCAGTTACTAAAAAAAAGTCTCGACCAGTTAAGGTACCTAATAAACGATTTGGAAATCCTCACAGGGGTATACACCTTCAACGCGAGAGACAAAGAGAAGGTGTTAAAGGAAACACTAAAGCCAGAGTCACTTTGCTTTACCATGTTTGGTCTCCTAGCCAACCACATTAATAAGCTGCTCCAACCAGTGGAGGACTCTCCCATCTATGGGCTCATCATCAAAGGAGAGAGGAACACCAGCACGAATGAAGTGAGCAAGGAACTCTCCATATATGTGATCCTATCAAACCTATCTGTGTATGTTGGAGAGTTTAAATTCCCCACGTTGAAGACTGCCCCCTACGAGATTCCTTTCCTCGTTGGCTACTACGATAGCAAGGGAAGCGGATTTAAAAACAAAGCCTTTTCCTACGTGTGTCCCCTACCAACGTTCCTAATAGATGTTATTAGAACGACCAAGATGGGGATGAAATTTAATTTTAATGGAGCCGACTTGGACGTGAAAGAGTTGTTCCCCGCTTCGCTATCTCACTGGGTGGAGACGCCATCCATGCTGCCTGCACAAACAGGGGACAAGCACGACCGGGAGAGGAAGGCCATCATAGAGGTGCTCAAGAAAGAAGCCAAGGATGTGACGTATAGGAAGGTACACTCCACAGGGGTAATTGAAGGGGTGGGCATTGTGCAGCCACAAGAGAGGATCCTAGCCTCCATTTCGTTTGCCAATATGAGAGAAACGGTCAAACGTTTTCTGGCCAGCTCGGGAAGAACCTCCATGGATGGGTCATCCACTGCCCTTTACTTCGTCGCTATCAGTCAGAAGCTCTTTGCCACAATGAAAGACACCGCGCAGAGGAGAGTCACCCGCGTGGAGGTCTCCAATGTGGTGCAGAACAAGGCGGGGTTCTTGCAAGGGTATAGTCTGAAGCTAACTCTGGAGGACTCCACCTTCGTGGCGACGGAGGCGCTCGTGCAGGGGAAGAACGTGTTGGTGCCTCGCGAGTTGCGTGGTGGCAGCGGTGGCGGTGTTGGCACCGCTGGCGGCGCCGCTTCCCTGGAGGTGCCCGTGGCTTACGGGCTGCGCCTGGGCGGCGGCTCGGGGCTGGCGTACAGCTTCGCGGGCCTGGCCTTCGACCTGAGCCGCGCGCTGCCCTACAGCGTGAGCAGCTTGGCCTCCTTCGCGCGCGCGGCGTAGGAGGAGCGGTGGTGAAGCGGCGAAGCGGCGGCACAGCGGCACAGCGTAGTGGCGCTGCGTATTGCTGCTCGGACCCGCCTTGGTCCACTCTTTTTTTTTTTTGGTTCTGAGGGCGCTTCCCAAGGAGCGTCCTCTCCGTTTTGATTGCACCTTTTTTGCCATTGTGAGCGGGGGAGATGAGATGAGACGAGGTGTGAAGAGGTGAACCGAGCTGAACTGAGATGTGATGAGGTCTCATCAGCGGAGAGGGGGTCGCACCCACCACATAGCACATCGCCTACCCCCCCCGCGTTGATTTTTCCCGCCGGGGAGGGCGGCGCGTCTCTCCCCTAGACGGGCTACAAATTGCCAGCGGGTAGTCTACGTACCCCAGCTCGAACTTTTAAAACCTATTTGATTTGAAACCGTGTCGACAGTAGCAACTGCTCATTTGGTCATTTAAGGGTCGTTGGGTCTTTCGACTGTGAAGGGGGCTAGCGGCGAGGCCGAGGGGGTCACACGTATTTTACGCGCGCATGGATGGAGGTACGCATGTACGGATGTGCTTGTTTATTTTTTTTATTTTTTTTTAGCTTACCCCGCTTCGGCCGCGAAGAACCGTTTCGAAGCAGGACCGGAGGAGGAAAAAAAAAAAAAAAAAAAAAAAAAATACAAGTGGGCTGATAGGCCAGTGCACTCCTGAGTGGTCAAACGTAACCGCCTTGCGGAGGGAGCACTTCAGCAGCGCGGAAACGAAGCGAAGGTGAAAACGAAGCGAGCGTGAAAGTGAAGCTAAAGTGTAGCCAAAGCGAAGTAACAGCCAAGTGAGCGATTTTGCATGCCCAGAAGAAGGGAACTTCACGCACAAGTCCACTCGTAAGTTTGCTCCCAGTGGTGATTGCATGCTTACGTGGTGATTACATGCCTACGCGGTGATTACATGCCTACGCGGTGATTACATGCTTACGTGGTGTTACACTCCTGGGTGGATGCCTCCCAACCGGGTGATCTGACCGAGCCTGCTTGCCACCTTGCAGTTGTGCCGGGCACCACCCTCCCCCTTTTTTCCCCCCAAGTTTTGTCCCCCCGTAAAAGTACCCTACCAGCAATGCCAAAGAATACTCCCGAAAGCGGAAACGTAAATGACCCCATGAAGGATGTGAAGGACGGCAAGGCGGATGCGAAACCGAACGACCTAAACGATGATAACGTTTACATTTTCGATGAGCCGGATGATGAGTTGGAGGAGTTCGAGGAGATGGGTAAGTTGGTTCGCGGCGGTCCAGCTAAGCGGCGGTCCAGCTAAGCGGCGGTCCAGCAAAGGGGTGCTCCTACACAGGGGCGCTCCTACACAGGGGTGCTCCTACACAGGGGCACTTTGCAACGAGCCAACCGTACCTTCCTCCGAACCAACCGTGTAATGTTTTTCCCCCCCCCCCCCGCCGTAGGCAGCACAGCCCACAACGTAGACACCGACCTGGAAAATTGGGAGGAAGACTGGGGAGCAGCGGGTAGGTGCAGCACCCCCAGCGGCGGGAGTGCCCATCCGTCGCTGCGTTAGCTACGTGAATGCATCCCCTTTCATTCCTTTTTTCCTTTCCTTTATGTCACCCCTCCCCCTGCTGCCTCCACCTCCACCGCCACCACTCCAGGATGGGACGATGACGACGACGATGATGACAAGTTCATTTTGAAGGTCGAGTCGGAACTGCAGAACTTTAAGGCCACTTTGGATGCCGAAAAGGACTTGAAGAAGTGAAAAGTGGGAAGAAGCGAAAGGGGAAGGGGGGGGACATCCCGTTACCCCCGCGTGGTGGGCCTGAAGGGACGCGCCGCTGCGTAGATCGCACCGTTGTGTAGACCACCCCGCTGTGTAGATCGCACCGTTGTGTAGACCACCCCGCTGTGTATACTGCACCTTTTGAACGACCTGCTCTCTTTTTTTTTCCCCTTTAAATGGTGGTGGGCCCCCCCTTATAGGTGTGGTGGGGATGCCTTGTGAAGAGGGTTAAAGGCACCTTTGCGGGTTGCACGCACACATGAGATAATCGCAAAAAGGGGAGATCCCCTGCCGCTCAGCCAAACGGATGCCCCCAGATGGATGCACTTGCGTAGTCACCATTTCGCATTCGCCACTGATGGGTGACGAAAAAAGAAAAAAAAAAAAAAAAAAAAAAAAAAAAGAAAAGAAAAAAGAACTTTTCGTAATTATCTGCAAACGGCAAATTGCCAAATGGACAATCTTTTTAAATTTTTTTTTTTTTTTTTTTTTTTTTTTTTTTTTTTTTTTTGGTTTCTCAAAGAATAGGTTTGTTACATTCGGGATTGAAAAAGTTCACAAAAAATGGGATGGGGGGGGTGGAAGCTGACTGGGTGGACGAGCCGGAGGGAGTCTGCCTTCCCCAGCTGCCACTTCACATGCACAAGGTAACCCCCTCCTGCAGCACGCGCCTTACACATGTTGCTGTAACATCTGTGTGGGGCGAAATGAGGCAGGTCTGTTGGCAGGTCTGTAGGTAGGGCCCTCCCTAACGGTTATCTCTCCCCGCTTGTTCCGTTGAAGCTCCACTTCTGCACCGCTTCCACTCCGCTTCTACCCCCGCGGGGTTACTCCTTGACGCTCCGTCGAATCGGCAGCACCATCGGGTTGAGCTGCGACAGGTACACGCAGAGCCAGCTGCAGGGGGGGGAAGGAGATGAGGAGGGTGAGAAAGCAGATGAGCAGAAGACGGATGATGATTAGCAGACGGGTGGTGCGGCGGATGAGTATGGCGGTAACGCGATGCGCTCCCTCAACGTACAATATCCAGAGGCAGAAAACGGCGAGCGAGACCAGGGTGATGATGAGTCTGCAAAGGAGAGGAAAAAAGAAAAAAAAAAAAAAACATGACAAGTGGAGCGAATCGGTTGGTAAGTTCATCTAAACCTCCAAGGGCACATCCTCATGGAGAGTGCACATCGGTCGGCACAGCCGCTGTGCGCGAGCTGAGGGGGTGCCCTACTTCACCATGTCCATCCGAGATATCTTCCCCTCTCGTGCGAACAGGAGACAAAACAAAATGCACGAGACAAACCAGATGATTAAATAAATGAAACTTCCCGTGGAGATGATGGCGTCCATCCTGTCGGTGGGGCGGCGTGAGGGGAGCAGTGGGGGTGAAGTGGGAGTGAAGTGGGAATGAAGTGATCCGCACGGACATACACGTGAGGGCGAAGCGACAATGGATCGGTCGTCCCACAAAGAGGCAAACAAACGAAATTACCACACGTCCTTACTTGACTGTAACACGATTGTTATACGTAGCCGACGGATGGGTTCCGGGGGAGGGGTTAAAAAACAAAGGGGTGTGACAAACGGGAAAAGAAAAAGAAGCGCTTGTCTCTTTTCCTCTTCTGTGCCAGCTGGAATGTGCTAATCGATAAGGTGGCGACCGTCCTCTCCCTTCTTGATGATGGCATGTTTTTTTATTTTTTTTTTTCTTCTCTTCTGTGTTATAGCGAAACGGCGTTTGCAGAAAATTGCGGTGGCGCGTTGCCTCTTCGGAGTGGGGGCTCGCGAGGCGCAGCTGGTGGGGGGTGCCAGAGTTGGCGGCAATCGCGGCAATCACGGCAATCGCGGCGATCACGGCAACCGCCAATCGTGGTGACCTCGTGTGCCTTCCTGTTGGCTCCCACTCCTGGCTGCCCTCCGTCTGTGTCTTCCCTCACGTGTGCGCTCAGAAAAGGGGCTACATGCTTTTTGGCGTTACTTGCCACGTTCCATCGTAGGCTCGCGGGTCGGTTCGCTCTCTCCAGGGGTGCTCCCCTCTCTCCGGGGCTGCTTTCCCTTTTATGCTGTGGCGGTTGGCCCTCCCCCACAGGGTTGCCTTTCCTCTCCCTCGGCTTGTGCGGCGAAGCAGCAACGCAGCGACGCGTGGGTGGGGAGGCCCCAGCGGTGAAACGCAAAAAAAAAAAAAAAAAAAAAAAGCTAATGGCAAATGGCAAACCGTAAAGCGTGAATTATCAGTCGTGCGGGGGGAAACCCCAAAAATGAAAAGGAAGGAAAAAAAGAAAAAAGCAAAATGAAATAGGATAAAATAAAGTAAACAGGAAAAAAGGCAAAAAGGCAAAAAGGCAAAAAGGCAAAAAGGCAAAAAGGCAAAAAGGCAAAGAAGTAAAAAAATAAAACACAAAGTACACAAAATATAAAACGCGTGCCCAACGAATGGGAGAATTCACGAATGTCAAGAAAAGGAAAAAAAAAAAAGCTTAATTTTTTTTTTTTTTTTTTTTTTTTTTTTTTTAAGGGTCAGGTAAAAAAAAAAAATTACAAATTGGTGAGTCCCAGTGGGTGGTAGGCAACCAAGTGGAGAAAAGGACACTCCAAGGGAAAAAGCAACAAAAAAAAGAAAAAGAGAAAAAAAGAAAAAATTACATGTAAAGAAAAGCCCATAAAAGTGACTTAACAAACCTGCGAATGGCAAGAAAAATGAGGAGCAGCCATTTACAGGAAATGCTAAACGCAAAGTGAGCGCCCTTTTTTGGAGATTGCGAAAAAAAGAAAAACACAAAATGGCATGACGTAACACACTGTGGTGAAACGAAGAGTGGCGTGATTACGTGGCCACCACGGGGTTACTCATTCGTTGCAGCATGCACGTGGGGAACTTGGAGCAATATATATTTTCCTCCTGGACTGTTCTCTCTTCGTTAATGCTTTGTACCCACGGTGAGTTTATATAGGCACACACACACAGAAGGGAGGGGGAGAGGGAGTTCCCAAACGGAGATGTCAGCACCCCGGTGAGCATGCAGCGCCCCCAGTTGCTAAAATGGTGAAAACGGGACGCCGCGAGGAAGATGATGCTGCAAGAGGGAGGCTCGAACGGAAGGTGAAGTCGCGGCACCATAGAGGGGAGAGGAGTCCCGGAGGAGGGAAGCGATGGCGCGGTGAGTCAAAACACCATCGGAGGAGTTCACCCCGGCGGAGTGGTTCACCCGAGCGGCGTGACCGAAGGGGGGGCTCCGGCAAAAGGAGGAAAAGGAAAGAAGGCCGCAGTGAATCTGGGTCCCGCGCGAGTAGCCAGCCCAGAAGGGGGGGGAACCAACGAAGGAGAAGCCGAGGGAGTAGCAGAAGCCGAAGCAGAGATCGACGCCGAAGCAGGAGCAGAGATGGACGCGGAGACAATCAGCGGGGGCCCGCGCCGCAGGGCAAGCAGCCCCCCCAGGTGTCCTACAACGCATTCGACTACTTCTCAAACGACATCTCGAGCGAAAAATTACTGCCCAGCTACATCATGGAAGAAAAAAATAAATACGAAAAGGACGTCTTCGAAAAGGCATATGGACTGAGTCTAGGCGATGGCATCATCCAGGTTGACCAGTTTCTCTTTGACCCAAAAGAAGGCCACCAAGAGAAGATGCAACTGATGAAGAACGATAGCGCCACCAGGCACACAAGTAGTAAGGGGCACTACGAGTGCTACAGTTGCAAAGCCAAAAATGTTTATGCGAATGTGCAGTGCCGTAAGTGTAAGAAGTTGAGGAAGGTTTGATTTGGTGGTGGCGGTGGGGGGAAACCATCTGCAAGTTGTGAGAGGTTACCTTGCGAGCGTTCCTTCATCTCGGTAGAGAAGACGAAGAAGAAGAGGCGATGCGATGAGAAGCGAAGCGATGAGAAGCGAAGCGAAGCGAAGCGGACTCACCCGAATGAACAGTGCTCCCTTCGTTTGTCCTCTGAGCCGCGCAAGCCCCATTTTGGACCCCCCAATCGAGAGCGTCGCTGAGCTATGTTGCGCAAAAGGCGAATTCACCTTCACAGGGAAGGTGCAACAGGTTGGAATTTCGCTGAAAAGGAATTGCCTTTAAGTTGTCCCTTTGGTTTGTTCATTTTATGAGGCGCTAAATGGACGAGCCACCGCTGCGATGTTTTACTTTAACTGACAAATTGCACTCCCTTCGCAACTGCCCGAAGGGGGGAGGCGAAAGAGCCGCGCCAAGTGGATTTATTCCCCAACAGGGGTGGAAACAATGTATTTTTTTTTTTTTTTCACCTGAACGGTTCATGCAGCTAGCTAGGCTAGCTAGCTATTTTTTTTTTTTTTTTTTTTTTTTTTTTTCTTCCCATTCTGCGGAACAGTTGCAAATGTGAACATTTAAAAATGGAACTGCGCGAGGGAGGCATGCGCATGCATTTGAAGAGGAGAGACACCCCACTGGGTAAGCCGCATGGGGTGCAGAGAAAAGGGACGCTGCACGTGGAGAGGCGAACAAACCGGGTGAGTCACTGCATTGCATGTGATGTGTCCTCCGCTGACGATGCGCATCCCGGTGGCCTCCTTCTTTCCACCTCCCTGTGAGGGGCAACCCGAGCAGCCGCAAAGAGACCTGCAAAACTTCGCAAGCACGCTTTTACCCGCACCGGAAGTACCAAAGGGGAAAGCAAAAAATAGAGGAAAAAAAAAAAGAAGCAAAAAAATACAGCAAACAGTACAGCAAAAAAACGTAGCAAACAAAACAGCAAACAACACAGCGAAACAAAACAAAATAACCAACGGGCGAAGGAATTAGCGCGAAACGATGGGAAGGGAAGGCGATCGCCTGGGCTCCGCTGCAGGGGGAGAGAACAAACAAGAGCGCACGTTTGTTTGAAGGTGTAAGAAAAGCGAAAGGTGCGCAGGCACTGCTCGGGGAGAAGACGAACGGGGTGACGAGGCGACCGCCACTCGACCAGCCAATCCACCAACCGCCCCCCCCGACCAACCGCTTCCTCGCTTTCCCCGCATGAAGCTGCTCTTCCGAAAGCGGGACAACGCGGACATGGCCTTCGGGCTGGTGGCGGAGGAGGAGGACGACCTGTGGCACCTGTATAACCTGGTCAGCCTGCAGGACGAAGTGGAGGCCTCCACGACGAGGAAGGTGCACAAGGAAATAGGGAACAACACCTACGCCACGGAAGTGAGGAAAATGAAACTGACGCTGATGATTACCAAAGTGGACTTCGACTCAGCCAACAACAGTCTGAGGCTGTCAGGGAAAAACATCAAAAGCAACGATTTTGTGAAGATGGGGCAGTACCACACCTTCGAAATAGGACTAAATGAAAAGATAAAAATAAAAAAAAAAAACTGGGATAGTGTGTACAGGGAGAAATTGGAGGAATGCACAAACGTTCAGGTGAATTCCAAAGTGGCCATCCTCCTGGTGAGTTGTGGTGAAGCTCAAATGTACCTCCTCACGGAGAACCTCTGCAGGCATATATTTTCGTTCAGCAAAGTGATAAAGAAGAAGAGGGAAAGAAGCAATAACTCTCCTTATGCAAAATCGCTGAGCACCTTCTTCCAGCAACTCCTCTTGCAAGTGCTCAAAAATATAAACGTGCAAGGCATGCAGTGCATCGTTTTGGGTGGGCCGGGTTTTTTTAAAAATGACTTTTTCCAATTTGTCTACGAAAAATCGGAGCAGAAGAATGACAGAGACGTCCTCAGTTTGAGGGAGAAGTTCCTCATCGTAAAGACCTCCAGCATCAACAGGAATTCCGTGAACGAAATATTGGGAGACGAACAGGTGAAAAAGAAAATGCTAAACATGAAGGTCGTTTCGCAGGTTGATGCGTTAAATAGATTTTACAAACTGTTTGACAAATGTGAGGAGAAGATTTGCTACGGAGAGGCGGATGTGAAATATGCTGCCTCCTTGCAGGCCATCGAGTCGTTGCTCATTACCGATCGGACCTTTCGCAACTGCGATGTGGTGACTAGGAAGGCCTACGTCGCCATGGTGCGCGAGGTGAAGGGCAGCGGCGGCCGCGTGTTCGTCTTCCCGGACAACCACGCCTCGGGCGAGCAGCTCAACGCCCTCACGGGCATCGCCGCCATCTTGAAGTTCCCCGTCCACCCCGAGGAGGAGGAGCGGCAAAATGAGGAGCGGCAAAATGAGGAGCGGCAAAATGAGGAGCGGCAAAATGAGGAGCGGCAAAATGAGAAGCGGCAAAATGAGAAGCGGCAAAATGAGAAGCGGCAAAATGAGAAGCGGCACGATGAGGGGAAGCGGCACGATGAGGGGAAGCGGCATGACGGGGAGAAGCGGCAAGATGAGGGGCCGCACGGGCAGAATTGATCTGCCGCTCATCGGCGCGCCGCCCCAATGCCTGCTGCAATTTTTTTTCGTCTCCCCAACCCGCGCACACAGCGTAGCCGTTGGCAGGCGCGTTTTCCCCGCTCGCATAAAAATGGAGAAGCGATGTTTTTTTTTTTTCCCCCCATTTATCTCCCCTTTGTTAATGCCTCCCCCCCAGCTGGGCCCTCAACTTTTTTTTTCTTTTTTTTTTTTTTTTTTTTTTTTTTCCTTTTTCTCCCAAACAGAAACAAAGCAAATTCGCGCGTGCATTTCGGCACAGTGCAGGGAAGTGCTTACCCCTTTCGCAAAAAATGCGGGAAAATTGCGCGAAAAAATTGCGCGGAAAATGCGCCAAACGGGGGAAGGACGACGCGCACCACATGGAAGGCAAAGCGTATCTGCGCGCATCGCCGGTCGGTTTGCTGCACATCTTCACTTCGCCTGATTCGTCTAACTCTTCCCCCCCCGCGAACGGCGCGCAGCACGGCAGGCAGCACGCTAGGCAGCACGGCAGGCAGCACGGCAGGCAGCACGCTAGGCAGCACGGCAGGCAGCACGCTAGGCAGCACGCTAGGCAGCACGCTAGACAGTACGTGAGGCTGCACCTCCGGCAACACGCCAGACAACACAGTTGCAGCGAAATTCCTTGCAGCCACGGCACCACCGGGGGCAGCGCGCCAAGTACGCACCCGCACGTGGACGCAAACGAATAAACGAATAAGCGCTTCTAAGTAAACGCGCCCAAATTGATGCAAACGAGTAAACGCTTCTAAATCTGTGCATGCGTTCGCACGTGAGTTGTAATTCCCCCGCGCGCAGACACAGACGGACAACGAGGTAAACAGCGAGGTGAATGCCGAGGTGAATGTCAAGGTGAATGCCAAGGCAGACGCAGACGGCGCCCACGCAGCGGACTCACCCGTCTTCGCGCACGGGGAAAGGACAAAGCTCCCGGTTTTTTTTCTTAAAAAAAAAAAAAAAAAAAAACACAGCTCTGTAGACCAAAATGAAGCGGAGCATCGCCCTCTTTTTACTTCTCCTCCTCCACGTGGGTGTCCTGCTGGGACCCTCCAACTGTGCGTACCGCCTAAAGAGGGGCGGCGCGAACGTGGGGGGGGGGCAACCTGTGCCCGGGGGAGGGAAACCGGCCGCGGGAAAGAGCGCGGTGTGCCCCATGGCAGGTGCGAAGAAGGGGAGGGGCGACCAAAAGGGCAGCCTCATGGGGAGCAACGCGCTAGAGGAGGACGCGGATGAGAGTGAGGCGGGAGACGACTTAGACGGGGGGGACATGTCGGACGACCTGCAAGGGGAAGAGGCAGCTGACGAGGCGGCCGACGTGGAGGCAGTCGACCGGGAGGCGGCGGACTTGGAAGAGCAGCAGTACAACGAGATGAAGCAGTGGAAGTGGAAAGCATCCCCCAAGATGAAGGCGGTGTGCGGCAGCGCGGGGAAGGCGGCCAAGGGGAGAACCCCCCGGGGTAGCGGCTCCTCCGGTGTGGCAATCCCCCATGGTAGCGGCCCCTCCAATGTGGCAACCCCCCATGGTAGCGGCCCCTCCAATGTGGTGAGCGCGCTGAAGGCCATCGAAAGCCACGACAATGGCGCGGAGGGCAGCAGAAGGGGAAAAGGCGGAAGGGCAACAAACGAAGAAAACGAGTCCTTATACGAAGAGAAGAAGCAAAAGATATTGATGATTCATCTTTTAAAAAGCATTAAGGAACAGCTAGATAGACAGAAGGAAAACTTTAACAGTTTCTTGTCCTTTCTAAGTGAAACCTACGCGAGCTACGAACGCTTTTACGTTTTTAAAAGCGTCAGTGGTGTGCGTGGTGGGGTGGGGGATGAGGTGGAGATTACGGCGCAGTCCTTTTTGAGTCTACAGGAGGAGAGCGCGCCCCCCAGGTGCGGTCAGCAGAGGGGGGGAGAAGTGGGCGAAGCGGGAGAAGCGGACGAGGAGCCGCAGGAACCGCAGGAGGATGAAGAGGGGGAGGAGGCGGAAGAGGGGGGAGAGGCAGAAGAGGGGGAAAAAACGCCAAGTGGAGGCGGACCGCAAAACGGAGGCGGACCGCAAAACGGAGGCGGACCGCAAAACGGAGGCGGACCGCAAAACGGAGACGGACCGCAAAACGGAGACGTACCCCAAAACGGAGGCGTACCGCCAAGTGGAGACGCACCGCCAAACGCAGCCGACCAGGGGAAGGACGCAAAGAAGCCCTCGGGGCAAATAAAACAAATCAAAGGGTTCCTCCACGACATGTTGCAGTCGAGCGAGCTGTCCGCGCAGCAGAAGGAGTACCTGCAGGTGATTCTAAAGATCCTCACCTTAGAAGACGACCTGCTGCAAAAGGAAAAGCTGCAAGTGGAGGTGAACAAAAAGATAATTGACGTCCTCTTGGGAAAGTCAAATGAGCTGAGAAACATAGCAGTGCATCTGAGCAAAGGGGAGGGAGCAGGAGAAGCGGAAGGGAACCAACGAGTGGACTTGGCTCAGAACATCGTCTCTAATTTGCTAAATTTTTCTGTGGAGTTAAAAAACACGGGGAATATAGTGTATAATAATATACAGGGGCAAGGAGAGCTGCTGCAAAGCATAGAAAAGAACCTCAGCAAGGCAGAAAACGAGCTGAAGAATGTGCGTGTGCATACGGAGTATCGGGGGGGCAAGAAGCCGGACGAGCCGCCCAGCGTGGACCCAAGTGGCAACGACGTCGTGGGGATTGGCCATACGGGGGGTGCCGCTACTCCCGCCGCTGCTTTCGCTACTTCCACTCCTCCTCGCCAGGAGGGTGGCGAGTCCGAGTTCCTCCAGTATTGCAATTCTGGGGAGGCGAACACAGATTCCACCTGCCCCTTTGGACCCGCATCTCCCTCCAAGAGGGGGCCTCCTGGCATGGACCCCACCTCAGCGCCCACCAAGGGCACCCACAACAGATTCACCCTGGATGAGACCATGAAGAACCATTTTTTCAACATTTTTGTGAAGGACTCCGTCACGCTGAGGAAGCTCTACCGCCTGCTCTACGACATGTTCTAGGGGGTGGAGAGGCGGTTCGGCAGGTAGCAGCACTGGTCGAGGCGCCGCTGAACTGCTGACCGCCTCCACACCTCCGCTTTTTTAATTTCACCCGCGCGCGCGGACTTAGGACTTGAGTTTTTTTTTTTAGTTTTTACGTCATTTTAGGGGTCCCTTTAGGGGGCCCGTTTAGCAAGTCATTTTGTGCGCCCTTTGGGGGGCCTCTTAGCAAGTCATTTTTGGGGGCCTCTTAGCAAGTCATTTTTGGGGGCCTCTTAGCAAGTCATTTTTGGGGGCCTCTTAACCAGCCCCTTCCTCTCCACAACTTTGCACCACAACACTTCTGCATAACCTGGTGGGCAACGCACTCCGTGGCGAGCCTCCCCCAACGAGGCGACTCAGCTTCTGCACCACTTCACCGCTTAACCATCACCGCTTAACCATCACCGCTTAACCATCACCGCTTAACCATCACCGCTTAACCATCACCGCTTAACCATCACCGCTTAACCATCACCGCTTAACCTTCACCGCTTAACCTTCACCGCCTAACCACCACCGCCTAACCACCACCGCTTAACCTTCACCGCCTAACCACCACCGCTTAACCCGCGCAGCAGCTCGTCCACCTGGGCCTGCAGCGCGCGGATCGTCTCGTCCAGCCGCTTTATCTTCCTCGAGTCGTCATCGCGATCGTCACCGCCGCTAACTCCGCGGCGCTGCGAAACGATGTTGCCGTTGAGCTCCGTGAGGAAGCGGATCTTCTCCTGGAGCTGCGCGCGCTCGTTGTTCTTCGCCCTGATGGACGACTCCGCCTTTCGGAGGAAGCCCTCCATTTCCCTGTTTTGGCTCTCCACCTGGTCAACCGCATCTCGCACGCTCTGCACGTCCCTACTCTCCACGTCGACCCTATTCATGTAGCTGCACTGCAGCTCGATCAGGCTATTGTTATAAACGTTAGACTGGTGGGACAGCAGGGAGTACAGGCTGTATAGCAGCTCGTTCTTCAGCCCGTCGCTCACGTAGGCGTCGTCCGTAAAGATCTCGTAGATTTTGTCACAAATGCGCCCGTCGTGGGTGGGGTGAAGGGGGTGCTCGTCGCCGCAGCAAAGGTCGTATTCGTCCTCCACGAAATCGCCCCTTCCTGGGGGGGCCGCACCTACACAGGGGTGGAAGGCACTACTATAGAACCCCCCGCCGGTCGGACCACTGCCCCCACGCCAGGCACTCGCCAACTCACTCTGGTCATCTTCCACCTTATCCTCAATAAAAGCCTCCCGCATGTAGTTCCACACCTTCTTGGTTTTCAGGTTCAGGCAGTAGTGGTGATTATACCTATTGCTGTGCATCTTGGCGTGGCTCTTCTGGTACCTGCCGCAGCCGATGTTCGCGCAGGTGAGGCACAGCCACACATCGTCCACGTTGCTGCAGTGCCTGCACTTGAGGCTGCCCACAAGGCGGCCCAGCCTGCCCGGGCCGTCTCGCGCGCAATTGTCTATCGAGTGCGTCACACCCGTCTGCTTCCCCGTCTGCTTCCCCTCCTGCGCCCCTCCGAGCGCTCCCCCCCCCAGCAGCCTCGACACCGAGTCGTAGAGAAAAATCAGCGAGCAGACGTTGCAAGAGAGGTTTAGGTAACCGCGCAGCTTGCTGGCCTTCCCCCTTTTCCGCTCGCTCCATTTTTTGCTCCTCGTCAGTGTGAAGCAGATCTCCTCGCACAGCAGCTCCATGCAAAGCGGGCACGTAGAAATGCACGTGTTCCCATCGGTGATTACACTCTTTTGGAAGCTCTCAAAGTGGTTTATATCGAATGGGTTGCTTCCACTAGAGGAGGGGAGCTGATTCCCCCCCCCGTGTGTCTCCTTCGACCCCTTCTTGAGCTCACTAACCTTCCCCTCGCTTCGCCGAAGAGACTCCTCCACTTGGGGCAACGCCTCCGCTTCCACCGGACGAGTCCCCACCTCTCCATCCACAATGTAGTACACTAGGCTGACAAACGCACAGTAGACATACCAATCGGGGTACCCCTTCTCTCCCTGCACGTCCACCACGTTGTGCCATTCGACTTGATGACTCTCCACCAAGTGGTCCAGCCCTGTGCAGTGATACTCACTGTAAAACATGTCTGCGTAAATTTGGGTTTTAAAAAATATAAGCACCGAATAGCTTTTCATTTTTTTTTTTTTTTTTAGCCTCCTCTTCACCACGCTGTGGATTCTTTGGTACACGGCCGTTTGTTCTACTCCCGGGGTGGAGGGGCATTCACCATGCGGGTTGTCCTCGCTACGCCGGTTGCATTCACTACGACGGTTGCCTTCACTATGCCGGTTGCATTCACTACGCCGGTTGCCTTCACTATGCCGGTTGCATTCACTACGCCGGTTGCCCTCGTCCGATTGCTCCCCCGGGGGACTCTCCACTTTTGCTGCCCCCCCCGGGGGGCTCTCCTCTTCATCCAAAAAGCAGATGTTACCTCGCACATGGAAGACCTTAACCTGCACGATGAAGTCCGCGTAGGCACTGATCAAGCGGTAGAGGCGGTCGAAGGGGAAGTGCGTCGGGAGGGAGAGGATAAACAGCATGTGGGATCGGTGCAGGGGGAGGTTCACTCTCCTGCTTTTGTCATCTTCGTGCGGCTGAGCATCCTTCTGGTTAGTTCCTTCCTTTGGCCATTTCGCTGAGGCGCCTCTTTCCCGTTTGTCTCCCCCCTTTTTGCTATTCGTTTGATTCTTCCGTGTATCTTCACTCTCCGCTTCGGCGGCTTCGGCGGTTTCGGCGGCTTCGGCGGTTTCGGCGGTTTCGGCGGCTTCGGCGGTTTCGGCGGTTTCGGCGGCTTCGGCGGTTTCGGCGGTTTCGGCGGTTTCTGCAGCTTCGGCGGCTTCCACAACTTCCACAGCTTCAGCATCTTCCGCGCCCCCCCCCGACGCTGCAACGGACGTCGCTCCTCCATCACCGTTGTCCTCCTCCTCTATTAAGTACAAGTCGAAATTCTTCTCATCATTTACGTAGAGCTGCAGAAAGGAGGACGTATAATGCTGCACCTTTGGGCCGCCCCCCCCCTCCTGCGAGGGCTTCTGCTTGAGGAGAGCCCTCTCGTCGTTCACGTTGTTCTGTGTCGCTGTATCATCATTCGTGTCCCCCTTCTTCTCCCCGGCCGGGGGATCCCCATGCTTGGAGATTTTGTTTCCATTTCGGTCGTACACATTTTCGAACAGGGTTAGATGGCTGTTAACATGGCTGCAGTGCTCTTGTGTGTAAACGATTAGGTGAAACATTATCTCCTTTTATGGGCAACTCATTTGGGGGGAGGGAAATGTAAAGATGAGCCTTTACATTTACACATGCATGCCCCGATGGACGGCATCACTTTTCCCCACTGATTTGCCTGAACGGGTCAGCAAAAAAATTGCACATTTGAGTGGTGCGCAAAATGGCACACTTCAGCGCGCATAAGCAAAATGATGCATTCGCGTTGTCCTTGCTTTGCTCTCCTAAGGAGGAGTGTAAACACTGCCCCGTTGTTCAACTTTGCAAGCGGTCTTACATATCATAGGCGATGCTTGTATTATGGTTGGCATAAGCTACCCCCTTCGCGCAGCAGGTAGCCAAAATGGAAAAAAAAAACAAAAAAAAAAAAAAAAAAAAATCTTCAAAGTTGTATGAACGAGTCAGAATTTTTACATTCACATGTAGGAGGTCAAAAAGGAGAAGAAAAAAGGAAGGGTCGTTGTTTACCCCTCCCGTGGGAGATAAAAACCTCCCATTTTAAGAAGCGATATGAAGACTGCTGTAATTTTCTCTGTACAACTTCGCCTATTTTTTTCTTCTTTTTCTCCCTTGTGGGGTGGTGGTCAAGGCGAGTTTCCGCTAAATCGGAGCAGCCCTATTTGCAAACCTGTTCAGTTAGCAAAGCGTTGTTTTGTTGCTCCCTTTGTTGTTACTTTTGCTGGCATTTTTGTGGGCATTTTTTTTCTTTCCTTTTTAGGGCACTCCCCCCTCCACCAGTTGGTCGACCCAACGGGTGGGTGCGGCGTGGCGAAGAAGCACAGCAAAAGGGAGCCGCCAACACATGGGCGTTCCTCCAGCGGATGAGCGGCGAGTGAGCGGCGGATGAGGAGCGAACGAACGAATGAGTGCTATTTTATGACCCCACCTTGTGTATGCACAAGCTGCGCAGTGAGATTCACACTGAATTGCGTTCAAGGGAGAAGTTTCTTTTTTTTTTTTTTGTTTTCTGTTTCCTCCTTTTCCCCCCCGGATCTGACTCCAATTTTGACCGAACGCCTTACAAATTGCGCATGTATGAAGCATCGCTTCGAACCTTTGCGAATGCGCAGTGCAGCGGCATTTCGTATGTATAACTGTACGTTTGTGCAAACGTTCTTACGTGTAGCAACGCTAGTGGTGCTTTTGTCAACTGCTTTGTGTTTTCTCCTCAAGTGATCTACTCTTAGGTTCTCCTCTGCAGGGTGAAGCGACCACTGCTAGGCTATACATGCATCCCTGCCTCCTCGTTCGAAGGGGCGCACTTCTACCCAGGGCGAAGAGGGCCACTCGAGACGAGCCCGGTCGGTAGTTCCGAAGGCGGCAGCGTCCACAGGGGGGAGAAGCGGCACTTGGCGAGGTTAAGCGGAGTATAGCTTAGTGTAGCTCAGTTTAGCTAAATTTTGTGGCTTTTTTTTTTTTTTTTTTTTCCCTTTGAACATGGCACCAAAGAAGAAGGAGGAGGAGCAGAAGGTCCTGCTCGGAAGGTAACTCTCATTTGGAAAAGCGCGCCGGTGCAGAGGAGCACCATGCGCACAGTGTCGCCGCGTGGCCGTAACAAGTGCACACGTGATTCGCCCGTCTTCCGTAGGCCCAAGAATACCCTCAAGATGGGATTAGTCGGCTTGCCCAACGTCGGTAGGGACTGCTCGCGGTAGCAGCAGTGGGCGCACCCGCGTCGGTGTGACTCCCCCCAGCTGCTGCCTCGCACGCTGCCTCGCACGCTGCCCCACACGTCGCACCTCACCACTTCGCTTCGCTTCACCGCTTCGCTTCGCCGCTTCACCTCACCGCTTCACCTCACCGCTTCACCTCACCGCTTCACCTCACCGCTTCACCTCACCGCTTCACCTCACCGCAGGCAAATCGACCACGTTCAACGTGCTGACGAAGCTGAACATCCCCGCGGAGAACTACCCCTTCTGCACCATCGAGCCGCACGAAGCCAAGGTGACGGTGGAGGACGAGCGCTTCGACTGGCTAGTGAGTCACTTCAAGCCCAAGAGCAACGTGCACGCCTACCTCTCCATTTTCGACATTGCGGGGCTGGTCAAAAACGCACACCTGGGGGAGGGCCTCGGCAACAACTTCCTCTCGAACATAGCGGCAGTGGATGGGATATACCACGTCGTGCGTGCATTTGAAAATGAAGACATCATCCACACGGAGGGGAACATAAATCCAGTGAGGGATATGGAGATAATAAATTCCGAGCTGATTTACAAGGACATCACTCACTGCGAAAAAAATCTGGAAGAAGTCACCAAGGTGTTAAATAGGAACAAAAAAGATAAAATAAAACAAAACGAACATGACGTGTTAACAGTAGTGCTAAACTTTCTGAAGGAACATAAATGGATTAAGGATGGCAATTGGAAAGCTTCCGAAATTGAGGTAATCAACGAATTTAATTTTTTGACCGCCAAACCGGTGGTTTATTTGGTCAACATGAGTGAAGCGGATTTCATTCGCCAGAAGAATAAACACTTGGCCAAAATATACAATTGGGTACAGGAGAAAAACAAGGGGACGATTATCCCCTACTGTGCGGACATGGAGCTGAAGTTGCTGTCCATGAGCGAAGAGGAGAAAAACGCATATTTTAAAGAGAATAATGTAAAGCAGAGCATGTTAAGTAAAATTATAAAAACTGGCTACTATGAAATTAACTTGATTCATTTTTTTACGTGTGGGCCGGATGAAGTCAAATGCTGGACGATACGGAAGGGGACGAAGGCGCCGCAGGCCGCGGGCGTCATTCACACCGACTTTGAGAAGGGCTTCATTTGCGCGGAGGTGTACAAGTACGCGGACTTGGTGGAGTTCAAGTCGGAGGGCGAGGTCAAGGCCAACGGCAAGTACCTGCAGAAGGGCAAGGACTACGTCGTGGAGGACGGCGACATCGTCTTCTTCAAGTTCAACGTGTCATCCTCGGGGAAGAAGTGAAGCAGTGAAGCAGCGGTTTAGCGAAGGAGCGAAGAAGCGGCGTAGTGAAGGAGCGAAGAAGCGGCGTAGTGAAGGAGCGAAGAAGCGGCGTAGTGAAGGAGCGAAGAAGCGGCGTAACGAAGTAGCGTCGCAGCAGCTACTGTACCGGTTGTAACGCCGCCTCCGCGGCTGTCTCCCCCCTACCAATCGAGTGGTGCAACCCTTCGAAATAAAATCACCTGACCGGCAATAATTTTACGCACTTTCTCGAACCATTTACCCCGAATTTTAAAAATCGCCTGACCAGGCAATACTTTTTTGCACACTTTTGCGGACTTTTTTTTTTTTTTTAAAAAATTATCAGTTTGGCTAGCTGGTGGCCAGCTGGCACATTACAAAAAAGATAATTTGACAAATAGGCGGCATGGCTGTGGAGCGATCCAACATTTAGAACTCCACTTGAGTCCCATTTTGTTGCCCATTGGGGTCGCTCGAAATGTTGCATAACTCCACAGCCATATGCCGTTCTTAGGCACCCCCCCCCTCAGTGGATGTACTTAAAGAGGAACTTCTTGTGGAAGGCCGTGCGCACAGTGTCGTTGATGAAGGTGCTCCTTTTCTCCTTCTTCTCGCAGGTGTTTCGGAAGATGGCCTCCTCCGTCCACTTTCGCTTCCTGCTCGCGCCCTCGCCCTCGCCCTCGCCCTCCTCATTGTCGCTGTTATTATCCTCCAGATTTATGAGCGGGTTGTTGGTGAGCACATTGTTCTTTTTGCTTTGCAGGCGTTCCTGCGCCAGCTTCTCCTGTCGCTCCTTTTCCATTTTCTCTCGCTTTAGGTTTTCCAGCTCCCTCAGGAGTTCCTTCTCCTCCTCGTCCTCCGACTGGTTAGCGGAGGAGTCATCAGAAGCATCATCAGAGGAGTGACCAGCGGAATCGCCAGCGGAATTATCCGACTGATCGTCAGACGAACCATCTGAAATGCCGCCTGGCCGACAACCCTCCTCTTGGCTGCCTTCCTCCGAGTCTTTCTTCGATTTACCCTTCCGCTTGGCCTTCCCCCCCCCCTTGCGCCTGCGAGACTTCCACTCCTCCTCCACCTCGTCATCCTCATCCTCCGGAAACGGGTTGGTGTAGTCATGGTTGGTGAGCTTCTTTATATTCTCGATGGCCAGCAGCCTGTGGCTGTTATCCTTCTCGGCGGCTTCGCCTTCGAGCTGAATGAGGTTGTTCCTGATCACTTCCTTATCCTCCACGTAGTCGCTCAGGTCCCTGGTCTTCATTTTGGTGTGCCCCGGCAGGTCCCTGCTGCAGACCTTGGCCGTTTGGCTCACCTTGCGGTTGCCACCTGCGGGGAAGAAGCAAATGGGGAAGAAGCATATGAAACGAAGTTGGAGGGTTCGCTTCTTAGCCCATGCTGTGATACGCCTCCGCGAGTGTGCGCACCACCGCGGTGTTGGCCTACCCTGGTTTTCCCCCCCGATGGCGTTGTACCACGTGGGTCTGTGTGCGGTCGTCATTTTGGCTCCTGCGGTTGGGGGTGGTCGTCAGGCTGCAGATGACGGGAGTACTTAGCCCCGCGCTACGTGAGTGCGTATGCTTCTACGTCTGCCTGTGCCGGGGAAGGCCCCACGCGGAAAGCTGGTTGCCTTGCCTTGGCCGCGCTTCGCCCTTCGCTAACACGTTCCGCGCGGGGCAGCAGAGAGGGAGCCCTTCCTCCGGGTCATAGCATAACGAACGGATGTATTCCCCCGGGCACAGCGGCAATGTTGGGAGCAGAAGGAACGTGAATGCCAATGCGAAGGCGAAGGCGAAGGCGGATTGATCATTGCTTGATCGTCCGTTAATCGTCGGTTGATCGTCGGTATGGCTCCTCCCTCGGGACGGTCTCTCACCGCGAAGGCGATGCGCCAAACTGTCCTCTCCCCGCTAACCAGTTGGCCATCCGCCTCACTGGCAAAGTAAGCGCGTGGGGGGTAAATGCATACGTACTGTACCAGCGTGGAGGTACTTTTTTATTTTTTTTATTTTTTATTTTTTTGCGGAAAAAACTTCCCCGTTCGCGAAGAGCGACGCGGCTGCGGAGTTTGTAAAAAGGGGGAAACGCTTAGCAGGAGTTGCCAACAATTAGAAAAAAAAAAAAAAAAAAATAAATAAATAAATAAATAAATAAAATAAAACAAACATAGCAAAGCAAAGCAAACGAGGCAATCGAAGTTGACGAAGCTAACGAAACAAACGACACAGGGGCAGCATCACATGCCCGTTTCAAATGATACCGGGGAGGGGCGCCCCAGGCAGCTGCTCGGCATGGCGGCCTGCCAAATGGCAAAAATGAGGCGGCGCCCCCCTCCCCGTCTGACCAATGTACAGAAGAGACGTGTGCTTTGTCGGCCGCCCCTCCTCCATCTATTCACTTCTCCTCTCTTCCGATTAAACCGCCGCTCCCACTCCTGCCGCCCGCTCGGCCGCTCTATCCTTGGCGCTCTTGCGCAAATGCTTGGGCACGTTCGAGTTTAAAAAGGAGTTACTTTTATTTTTATTTTTTTTTTTCCTGCTTTTCTTTTTCTTCTTCCCTGCAGGGGGTGCTGTCGTCCTCTCCTGGGGAGCTCCCCCACTTGCGCGCGTGCGTCCCCCGCTGGCCTCATCGGGAGAGGAACCGTCTGATGAGTCCCCCACCTGGTGTTTGCCCTGCATGGCATTGCCCCGGGGGTGTTTATTGCTCGACGGACGGCGATGCCCGTCACCTCCTGCTTCTCCCCCTCCACCGCCAGCACCATTGCCGCGGTGAGTGGCTCCCTGGCGAGTGGCCCCCTGCCCGTGCGCCGGGCTGGACGCGAAGGGGCTAACCCTGCCGAGTTGGCCCTCCCCAAAGGTGATGGTGTCCGGGGGCAGCTTATCGAGGAGGGACCTGACTTCATTTTCGCGCACCTGCTTCTTCGTCTCGTAGGGGTTATTAACATAAGTGTCTATATTGGCTAGTCCTGCCCCTGGAATGAGGAGCGACTTGATGGAGTGGCGTGCACCCACGCAGCATATATCCTCAAACGGTTGAAAGGATAGGGAGTTGATTCTATCCCCGTGCATGTTGTGTGTGAGGTACAGTTGCGATTTGGTAAAGAAATTTGCGTAAGTCCTAAAGTGGCTGTTTATGGCCATTGCAACAAGCCCTGTGGTGCTAATCTCCATTTGGTTGATGACATTATGGGATCGCGCATCTTCCATTAATTGCAATTTCCGCATGTCCCACAGTTTGTAGGTACAGTCAACAGAGGAAGTGATGAGGTAGTTCTTATGAATGGCCACAGCCGAAATGGGAGTGGCATGGCAGTACAGGTCGCACACTGGTTTGTCTATATTTGGGGTCCATACAGTTACATGCCCGTTTTGATGGCCCAAGTAGATTGTTGCATCCTGCTTGTTCTGCTTCATCACTTTGCAGGGACCCCTTTTCGTTCTCTTCCTCGTAATGATGCTCCCCATTGATATGTCTTGATAGACCAGCTCTCCAAACTCTCCAATGGACGTTAATAAGAAATGAAACGGGAGGAATTCCAGTTGGTAGGTGTAGGGGATATCCTTTATGCAGTTGATTTCCATCCCTGTATTATCGTAAATATAGGTGTATTTCTTCTGCCCCACTGCAAACAGCTTGTGGTTGTGCAGGATGGTGCTGCATCTGACAGATTCTTCCACTTCTAATTCGCAGAGGGGTTCTAAGTTGTGTGTATCTACCAGAGTGATGTGCCCCTTTTCGCCCGTCGCGAGGAGGTACTTTCCATTCCTCGAGTAGCTGCAGCGGTAGGGACCCAGGTTCAGTCTCAGGTCCAGCACCTTCTTTTTGGTGCCCACGTCCGCGCGGGCGTACAGCTCCTTCTGCGTCAGCAGGGGGCGTCCTGAAAGGGTGTCAGCAGTGGGGTATTCCCCCTCGGTGAGCGGCCCACCTGGAGGGGATTCCGCCAATACCGCTGATCCCGCCGATGCCGCTAACGCCGCTAACCCGGGGGTCGGCCGAATGAACCCCTCCTCCACCGGCTTAAACCTCCTATTCGCCAGCAGCTTCTTGGAGGACAGGATGGCCAGCCGGACGTCCCTGCTCAGCTTCTGCTTTATCTTTTTATTTTTTATTTTTTTCGTTTTCGGTAAATTCCGGGGCAGCTCGTTTGCGCCCACCGGCAGGTAGTCGATTCGCTTCCTCTGCAGGACCTCCTCTCGGACCTTCTTCTTCAGCCTGCCCAGCAGTTTGCGGTTGGCCGCTTTACCGATTGCCCCCTCCACGTCGACGGCTATGCGCTCCTCTTCCACCGCCTGGGGCGTCACCTCGCGCAGGACGAGCAGCCCCTCGCCGCCCGGCGCGCCGGCAGCCATGCTCACGGGGGGACAGATGTAAACAGGATGCAAATGGGTAGAAGTAAGGGAGTGAGTAGAAGCACGGAGTGAGTAGAAGCACAGAGTGCGTATCGCCCGCTGGGCGCTGCAGGGCGGTTGCGGGGGAGATGCGCCACGCCAAACAGGGCGCCGCTGGCCAACCCGATGAGCAACCCGAAGGGGGGTTCAATCCCAGGGGAGGGGCCTCACAACTGGGAGCTCCACCCAAGGGGGGAACGCAAGTTGGAGAGATGGGCCACTCTACGCGTTATGAGAGAGCGCGTGCTGGTTGGGGCGTGGCCCTCGTTGACGCGCCACCAGTCACGTCGCCGTGTCGTCCGTACATATGTTAGTTGAGCCACCCGTCACTCGGTCGTGCTATCCTTCATTCTGCTTGTTCGGTCGGTGGTTCTGTTTGTGCTCTTCCTTTTCGTTATCCCCTTCTTTATATTTCCCTTTTTATTGTTTCCCTTTTTTTTGCTTCCCTTTTTTTTGCTTCCCTTTTTTTTGCTTCCTTTTTTTTTTTTTTTTTTTTTTCCATTTCCGCGGCGCCACCCCGAGTAGCGCTCTTTTGCATACAGATGGGCCGCTACTCCGCGCTGCAAAAAAAAAAAAAAAAAAAAGGAAGCAAAAAAAAGGGAAGCAAAAAAAAGGGAAGCAAAAAAAAGGGAAGCAAAAAAAAGGGAAGCAAAAAAAAGGGAAACAATAAAAAGGGAAACAATAAAAAGGGAAACAATAAAAAGGGAAATATAAAGAAGGGGATAACGAAAAGGAAAACTTTTTTTTAAGAGTGGAACTCCTGCGGAAGAGGCCCAGAGTCAGTCACCCTCAGCAAAGAAGCACATCACCAAGGGACGGCGGCCCAACTGCAGCGGCAACCCGATTGGGCAGCTCAGCGGAGAGAAACCTGTTCGCCTGAAGAAGAACGCACGAGCGAGCACCCCATCAGCGGTGTTTCCAGATTGACCAGCCCCTCCCTCCCCGAAGACGAACCGAAGGCAGCATGTCGAAGGCCGTTTACGCGAAGATCTGGATGAGCACGAGGTTCTTTAACCTCCGAAGGAGATACGGCTGCATCCAAGTTTGGTAAGCAGCGCGCAGGGCGAGGCGCTCTCACCGGAATGAGGCGGTCCCACCACGATGGGTCAGCTTCACCGCGATGCGTCCGCTTCTTCATGATGCTTCTGCTCCCTCATGATGCTTCTCCCCCCCCGCAGCGGACGCCTGAGCCCCTGGCTGTGTGTCTGGTCCTTCTACTGCGTCTCGCTCGTCTTCCCAGCCCTAAGCAACGAAAACAAGAAGATGTTAACCTTCGGGCTTTGGAAGGAGAATGACGTCGGCTACAACAAGTGCGCGCCCCCCCCGTACGAGTGAGGTGGGGCGGTAAAGAGATGAAGCGGCAAAGAGGTATAGGGAAGAGGATGGAGAGAAGAGCGGTGCTCAGAAGAGTGACTGTGCGTTCTGGGGAGGAAGACGAAACGGAAAGGTCTGCCACTCCTGGTGGAGGCTTCCCCCCTGTTCGTTTGTCATCGTAACCAAAGGGGAGTATAGCCGTTGTGTATTCCCACCCAATGGGGAGGTGCATTCCCCCACGTGTGTGTGCACCGGCATGACTCCCCCGCCGCGGCACTCGTTTTATATTAACACACGGTGACCCGAGTGCAATGCATTCTCCTTTTCACCCCAACGAAATGCCTTCTCCTTTTTTTTGTGTACTTGTGTTAATCGCGTTGGGATACGCAGTCTAGTGAGAGCCCCTCCTCAACATGTTGCATTGACCAACCCAATTAACACAAACTGGGGAAGCAGACTAAGCGGGAACAACAGCGGAATGCTCAATGGGTCTTTAAAAAAAAAAAAAAAAAAAAGGACAGCGAAATCGCGCGGGGGGCTACCTGACCGCGTTCAGCAGCGAATAGCTGCGTCTGACGGGAAAAAGAAAAAAAAAAAAAAAAAAAAAGCAACAATGCAGCGATGTAGCAGTGTAACAATGCAACGATGCAACAACGGAACAATGGAACAACGGAACAACGGAACAACGGAACATTGCTTAGTTTGTTTTCCTGAAGCTCTCACGTGGCTGACCTCTCTCTGCGGGGCGAAGCGCAACTGACCAAAGAGGAAGTTGCGCCGTCATCCTTTGCCGCGCATCGCAGCAACGTAGGAACGCCGCTCTGTCGCTCTGTCGCTCCTTCGCCGCTTCACTCCCCCAATGAAGTGCGCCCTTTGGCTCGTGGCCCTGCTGTGCCCGGTGGGGTGGGGCGGAGCGGCGGTCGGCGAGGTTAGCGTGGTCGGCGGCGCGTCTAACGGTGCCGCGAACAGTGCCGCGAACAACGCGGCTGGCGACACCCCTAACAGTGCCGCTAACGCGGCGAACTACGTAGCTGGGGAGGAGCTCCTACACTTCGCGAACCCGGACGAGCTGTATGACCTCCTGGCAGAGGAGGTGGAGCAGGTCGAGCGGAGCACTGCAGGTGGGAGTCTCCCCGTGGGGACCACTCAACAGGGAGGCCCCCTCGAGGGAAGCCCCAAGCTGAAGCGGCGGAGGGGGAAGACACCAAAGGGGTTGCTCAAACTGGGCCGAGTGAAAAGAGAAACCTTTCTGAAGCTTTACGAGTCGGCGATGAGCCACTTCGACGTGGACGGCTACGGCGCCTTCATGCAGGAGGTGATTGCTCGCAGGAGGGGGAGCGACGAACCAGGGGGAGGGAAGCGGTGGAGAGGAACTACCAGGAGGTCCCGCCCTCACTGCGATCGGGGGGTTAGCAGCGCAGTTAGCAGCGGCGTTAGCAGCGGAGTAAGTGGCCATAAAGCTCTCGCGACTAGAGTGGAATACCCCGGGGGGGCGATCCGGTCGGCGTATGGAAACAACCTGAGCAAGTGGATGAAGGAGTCCCTGGAAGACGTAGAATCGCCTGCATCTATAAAAGAACCCGGGCTAGCCAATATGTTGATGCAGAGCCTGACCATGGTGAAGGGCTTAATCCAGTCAGTAGCAAGTGCAGTGGTAGATATAGTACCTCCCCTTATCCCCCCACCTGTATGGATCAACAGACCCCTCCCTTGTCTGCCAATGGTTACAGGAAAAAATTGCTTAGGGTCTATCCTCTACCCTATAACAGCTGCGGAGTTCGTTACATCTGACATAACGGATTCTATAATGAATGGAATCATTTCTAGCTTCCCGTCTAAGTATGCTTCAAAAGTGGGGAAAACGTCAGATGCACAGTATAGGCTATGTGCCATGGCCTACCTGGGCATGTATTGTGCTTCTATCTTTCCCATCTGTTGGATGCCCATCGGATTGAAAGTTGCAGAAACCATGTCTGTTTGCTTTCCCCAGTGTTTAGCTACCCTTATCGCTTGCCCCGGGTTCTGGATTGATGACATAGAAGGACCTTGCAGCAATGCATCTGTGCCTCCCTTCTGCTCCTTTTCCGTTTTTGTTAATCAGAAGATTGTTCCTCCCCAGTTGACTTCCTACGATGAGTCGCATGATTATCCTGCCACGTGTCCTACGAGCGATGATGCGTATGACTCCTTGGAAGGGTTGCACCAACCGGAGGGTGGGGCACACATGGAGAGCGTTTACAGCAAGGAGAGGGAATCCTACTCGAATGTAACTCTCCCCGTGTTCCCCGATTTGGTTGCCAGGGTTTACCCTGATGAAGGACCCACTGGGGAAGAGCTACCCTCCTGCAAGTGTCTACAGATGGGCTCCCTTTGCAGGAGGCACTTTGCCATTCCCGTGCTCGGGAGGCGCCACCCCGTTTTCTCCCCCGCGCACGAGGAACCGGTGGAGCTTTCCCCCCGCCAGAGCCGCTGCTGCAGGCTCTGCAGGCCCATTTGGCGCGCCCTCTCCCCGCGGTAGGCGGTTCAGCGGTCTAGCGATGTGGAGCGGTTGGCGGCCGCTCGGGGGCACCGCGTCGATCCGAAGCCAAAGCAACCTCGCTTCGTGATTCGCGATTTGAGCTTCTCCTTTGGAGCAACTTTCCTTTTTTTTTGAAAAAGAATTAACCCCACGAGGGCAAAGTTGCACGTGAAAGTTCTCGCAAGAAAAACAGGTCAAGTCAAGTCAAGTGCGCTGTGGAGAGCGGCACGAACGGGCGGTGCGCACAAGTGTCTGCGGCATTAGAGGCAGATAGGCTCGCAGCACCGCCTCACAGTTTCGTAGCTTCGTAGCACCCCCGCGGGGGGTCACCCCTCCAAGGGAGACATGCCCGAAAAGTAAAAAAAAATTAAGCGAACGAGTGGCTCCACGCGGAGCCCTCCTCTCCCCCTTCCTCGCCCCTCTCGCAGGTGCGACTTTGCAGCTCGGCCGGAAAGAAGGGGGGGAAATGGCCAAGAAGTGGAGGCGTTTATTTTTTCCCTTATTTTTTTTTCTTTTACAATTGAAAGGCATATTAAAGAAGTAAAATGGATCCATTTCGCCCGATTCGGTTCGCGTCTGGGGGGGGCCTGACCCCACGGCCGGCATGATAGACTGGTTGGTCGCTCCCCTCCCGCGGACGAGGTTGTCAACACAAAACGACCGAGTGCTCCCTCTTGGCGGGGAGGTACCCGATTCGCTTCCCTGGCCTGAACGGCGACGGCTCTCTGGCGCCTGCGGGGGGGGGGGGGGGAGCGGCTAAGAAGGAGCAGCAATGGTGGTGCGCACAGCAGGGGTATCCCGCTTTTGCTTCACCACTCCTACTGCGCGCCCGCACTCACTGTCAAAGGCAACGGAGCACTGCTTATTCCTGCAGGTGGTGTTTATGTGGAAGGGCCTCCTCCCGACGTGATCGATGGGGGTGAGGTCTGCCTGGAGAGGGGGGGGAAAGAATGGGGAGCGTCGGGTGTTTGCGCACCTTGGGCTGGCTCAGCGGTGGGAGAGGAGGGAGTCAGCCTCCATTGTTAACGTTTAGGTTATCCCGGCGAGGGGTGCAAGCGGGCTTCGTCTCGCTCTGTTCGAGGTCCTTTGGGATGCAGTTGATCTGGAGGGTAACGCGGTGGGGCAAGGAGCGGCAATGAGCGGACGAGAAGCTCATGGGGGGAAGACCCTACGGGGTGGAGCGATTCCTCTCCACCCAGGGGGTCACCCCCCTGCCGCAGACCACCGCGAGCAAAATGGACCCACCTCCAGCTTGGACGGGTGGGAGCGAATCTGCTTTCGGCTGCAGCCCTGGGTGGAGGCGCTCTCCTTGGGGCACAGGGATTTCTGGGGGGGTGGCGGTGGAGGGGAGGTAAGCAGTTGTGAGGGGAGCGATCGCGAAGATACGCGGTTGCGAAAAGGCGCTGTGTAGGAGCGAGGCCCTGACTGGCATGACTGCCTTCCGGTGGCCCCCATCCTGCGATCTAACAAGTCTCCTGCTCTATCACGCCAACTGTGCATGTGGCAACTTGCGCTCACCTCCAACTGGGTTACGTAGTGGCTCGGGCTCTTCTTGGGGATGAACGTGTCGGCGCTTTTGTTGGGCACGAGGCAGGTCTGCAGGGGGGGGCGGCACATTGGGCAGCGGCATAATGGGGAGCGGCATAATGGGGAGCGGCATGATGGGAGAGCTGCACGATGGGAGAGCTGCACGATGGGAGAGCTGCACGATGGGAGAGCTGCACGATGGGAGAGCTGCACGATGGGAGAGCTGCTTCACTCGGGCGCCACCCCGGACGGGTCCACCTCTACGTACCGATAAATTCCCCACGTGCCTGTAGTTCCTCCGCGGGGGGGGCAAAGGGTACCTAAGCACGTCGACTCCCCACCTGCAGGGGTTGCTGCTGAGGCTGTAGCTGCTCGTCTTCTTCGAGCTGCGGCGGTCGTCGTTGGTGGGGGGAGGATGCGTGGGGAGGAGGATGTGTTTGGAGAAGGGCGGGGGAGAGATATACTGGGGAGAGATATACTGGGGAGAGATAGACGGGTGCAAAAACGGATGAGTGCAAAGGAGAGAGGATTACACAAGGCAGCCCCCCTTGGACACCCCAATAGGAAAAAGAAAAAAAAACGCTCAGTGGGGTTCACTCTTAACGCATCGGTCGCCTCTTCCTTAGGGACCTCTTTTTTTGGTCCACTTCGCCACTGTGGGGGGAGGGAGAAGACGTGTCGCCATTGGAGATGTAGCGAACAAGGTGGGAAGGAAAAAGAAAAAAAAAAAAAAAAAAAAACTTTCCCAATTGAGCGGTTCATTCTTTGGAAGCTGCCCAGGGGATATGTCATCAACGTGAGGGTCCCTCCTCTGCGTGCATCTACCCACCTCTGCTTGGAGAAGATGCTTCCACTTGCCACCTCCGGGTGAATCCTCCTTCCACACCGTTTGCTCGTCAGGTGAAATGGCTCCTGCTGCAGTATTTGCTTAATCTCTCCAGGGGGAGGTGCAATCATTTTTTTATTCCTCCATTTATCGGTGGAGCTGCTGTTCGAGTCTGCCGTTGAGGGGGGGGGTCCCAAAAAAAAAAAAAAAAAAAAAAGAAAAAGAGGAAATCACTTAAGACGCAGCTCAACACGTGGTGGTTACACGGTGGACTCAAATGGGGAAGCCCCTCGGCTCACCGCTATCTTTGCAATGGCAACCGCTTAGCGGTAGACGGTGGTTACCTCTTCTTTCATCTCCAACTGCGTCAAAGATGGAGGTCTTATTTCGGTGGCTCACATTTCGAACGCTGCTCTTGAAGGACCTCTCGGTCGTCTCATAGGAGAGCTGCAAACGGGGGGGAGAAACACACACTGGTGGGGGGAGCTTACTCTTTTGAGTCATCTTCAGACACGTGCATGAACGCACGCAGGTAGGCGTGACGACTGGGTGGCTCATCCCCTGTGCGATCATACCAGACAGTGCATGGGGTCGTTCGGGTGCGTGGGTTTTCCCGCCGGGGCGCTGCAAAGTGGGGAGGGACTCACACAATAAGCGGCACTGCCCCGTTAAGGGGGGCTAACTCCCCATGGGAAAATGGCCAAGGTGTGCAGCTGGTGTGGTGGTGGCGGTTGCCGGTTGGAAGTGGCCTCCTTCCTGTTGGCCGCTTTACCGTTTCGGCCCCGTTCGGCCATTCCTTTGGGCGAGTTGGTCGCTTGGCGCGCTCATCTTATTCGGCTGGGTTGGTAGACGGAGGACGCGGAGTGCAGAGGGGGGCGGACGGACGGACGGTCAGACGAACGAAACGCAGGCACGCCGTCCACGCGGTCAATTAAACAAACGAACAACTCAACAAATGGGACAGGAGAAAAAAAAAAAAAAAAATGCACATCGTATGCGGGGGAATACAGGTTTGTAGTGTATGCCCCAGAGGGGGAAAGGAAAAAAAAAAAAAAAAAAAAAAAGAGGAAGCCTCCCCGCTAAGTTAAAACGAAAGTGCATGCTCGTTGTGTGGCCCTGCGTGCATTACGCTGTTGCGCGGTTGGTAGCTTATGGACGGGTCTTCTTCTCCTCCTCCGCTTTTTTTTTTTTTTTTTTTTTTTTTTTTCCCCTTCCCTACAGAGTGCACACACTGCACTGCTATGGCAAGCAAAATCAAGAGGAGGTTCCCCCCAATGGGGAGAGCCTCCCGCGCGGAGGAAGTACGTAGGTCACATTTGCACATGCATAGTTGCTAGGCGGCTTATTCATTTTATTCTTTTTTGCCTTGGTAAGGAGGTTAATACCCCCCATAGGGAGTGTACGTGTGTGGGGAAGTGGGCCAAGTGAGGGGGGAGGAGTCCTTCCGGCGAACGTTAAGGTCCAGTATGGTGCCACGCCAGTTGTGCGCACCTGATTGGTTTTCTTTGAGGCTCCTCAGCTGTTCATCACATCTTCGGGGCGACTACTCCAAGCGCCCACTCCACTGTTTCTGTGCCGGCAAAAAGGGAGCAGCCCTCATTTGCTCCTTTCGGGTGGCCCGTTGTCGAGGGGGCTCCTCCTCCCCCACGTCACTGCCCAAGCAGCCGGTGGTACTTCTCCCAGAAGTGGTCGCTCACGAGGTTCTCGTGCGAGAGGGTGAGCTTCGCCTCTCTGTTGGGTTTGCGCGGGGGGGCGGCTGCGCTGATTGGTTGGTCTAGGGGCGGCATCTCCGCTTCGTCTTGGGGCGGCATCTCCGCTTCGCCTTGGGGCGGCATCTCCGCTTCGCCTTGGGGCGGCATCTCCGCTTCGCCTTGGGGCGGCATCTCCGCTTCGTCTTGGGGCGGCATCTCCGCTTCGTCTTGGGGCGGCATCTCCGCTTCGTCTTGGGGCGGCATCTCCGCTTCGTTTAGGGGCGGCATCTCCGCTTCGTCCTGGGGTGATACCATCGCATCGTCCTGGGGCGGCATCTCCGCTTCGCCTTGGGGAGATGCCTCACCCCCTCCACTTACCACCTTGGAACCCCCCTTCCAACTTTGCTCCCCCCTCATCAGGATGGAGCCCCGCCTGAAAATCTCCGGCACCTCATTGTAGTTTATGCCAAACCGAGAGAAGAGCAACTCATTTTTTTCCCTCTTCTGGGTAGTCATCAAGGTGTTATAGGCCTGCTGGTGGGAATACCCCCCCCTCATAACCAAATTCCAGAAGCACTCATTATACTGAGTGTTAATATGGCAGTCGACTTGTCTCCAGCGGAAATAATCCTTTGCTTCCCTTTCTGTTGGGAGCAGGACAATCCTCCCATCGAAACAGGGCACGTAGAGTAGCTTCTGCTCGGGGAAAAACTCACTCCAGTGAAAAGGAAAGGATGCTGCAAAACAGGAGACGATGTTGGTTAGTATTTTATCATGTCTCCTATTCCACAGTTTTGTTTTTCTTCGAAAAAGGAAACTGTATTCGTCTGAGTGTCCGTATGCCAAATCAATTTCGTCAAATTTGAGCATCACTTCCTTTGCGCATGCGTTCATTAGGTGCACCCCGCGCACGTCATTTGGCTTCGTGTACCCGTGTGTCTTTGTAAACGCCTTGAAGCCGCCGCCGTCTATCCGCACCGCGAAGTAGCAGCAGGGCAGCACCCGCCTCTCCTCCTCCAGCTGCTTCACGTACGCGAATTTGCTGTTCGCCATGTTGGCGGTTTGAGCGGAGTGGGCCTCCTATGTGGCCTCTCCCCCTTTGGCACCTTCCTCCGAGTTTTTTTTTTTTTTTTTTTTTTTTTTTCCTTCCTGAAGAGGCCGCGCCAAACGGATCGCCTCACCTTAAAGTGGTGGAAAAAAGTTACCCTCACCTACTACGCGATGTCGTTTCGTCACACATGGGGGAAGGGCGAGTACACTCTTACGCTCGACCGAGGTGAAGCCCATTTGACGACGGGGAACTCTCCTCTGTTCCCACCAATTGGGGCATCTCCACTGCAGTGACAACTTTCGTATGAACAGTTCAGGTGAAGTTCTGCCCCCAAATGAGGGAGGGGCGTGGGTCATTTTTTTTTTTTTTTAAGGGCTGTTTGGGGAGGCGGCGGACCATCGCGACGATGCCCAGAAGGGAGCAGCGAAGTGGAGAAGCGCACCCGATGCGATGCCATCCCCAATGGGTGCCAAAAAAAAAAAAAAAAAAAAAACACAGCTCAGCGTGGGTGAAGCGGGCGAAGATGCCAGGAGTGACCTCCCCCCAGTTGCGCATATCAAATTGTGCAGACCTATCAGGTGCTAACCAGTTGGTTGCGAACAAATGGTGCCCATCGAGCAGGGCACCCCCCCACCGATTGTGCTCGCCACCACGTAGAGGCGCAATGCAGCGATCGCTCTGGAACTTACGGCCGAGTTTGGGGGAAGCCTCACACTGTCCTTCACACCTCAGAATTAGTACTCCTGTTTGCCCCCCTGTTTGCCCCCCCTGTTTACTCCTCGCGGTGCCCCCATATGGCTAACTATGCACCTATGTGTACGCTTGGCACCCCCCGCATGACCACCTTCGTTTGTTTTCCAAGCGGCGTGGTTGCCACCTCCCTTTCATCCTCTGAAGGGGACGGCAGGCTTCGCCCCACCGGCCAAGTGGCGAGTCCTTCTCCCCCCCTTCGCACCGTCCCGGAGCTGCTCCAGCCTTTCTAAGAAAAACTTGTTCAGTCTGGCGTACACTAAGGGTTTGTAGTAAGGACGAAGCGAATGCTTCCCATGGGAGATTGACTCGATTAGCGCGTCCCAGTGAAACACATCCTTTTGCCTAAAAATATTTTCCTTACTAACTAGTACGTTAAATAAGTGTTCATTGTCGAAGGCGAAAGACATGTGCAGGAGGAGCTGCGAGATGGTGGAGTCCTGCACGTACACCTTCTCTCCAAAAATGCCAATCAGGGAGGAGAAGCAGGATAAGATGTTCCCCATAAATTGAATTACTTCACTTCCGAACAAATTGCCGCACAATATTTTTGAAACTAACTTTCTTGCGTCAGCTGGGTTTTTCAGGTTCCACTTTTTTACCTGACCATGTTCAGGCGAAAAACGCTTAAAAAGTATGTGCATGGTATTTGTGTACAGAAAGGGGAAGGACAACTTGGCAATCTCTTCCTGTGCAACCCTCTCTGCATATTTTCTCAGTCGGATGTTCATGCTCAAGGTTTTTATGAAAAGCAGCAGGGCTTTCATTCTGCGTAATCGTCCATCCAGCAATGCTTGCGTTTTTTTGGTTCCCCCCCTGGTGGTTAATTCTTTGGGTGGGGAAGTCACATCTTTCTTGTGCACCCCTAGTTTGTTGCCAAGCTGATAGCAGTGGGACATGTTTGGAATGGCCCACCGCGCTTTTCTTCTGGCCAACCGGAGGGGTGACAACGAGTGGGACGACTCCTCCGTTGCGCTTGTCTCGTTTGCCACCCTCAGTGGGTCTGTTAAGCGGTCAAGGGGGGTCTTTCCCCTAAGGGTAACTCCTACCCTATCGGTGTAGGAAAAAGAGGAATTCCTAGAGGCGCCTCCATTTAATTGCACACAGTCTGCAATGAGGGAGGTACATAGGGACTCCTTAAACTTGCCCATAAATAATACGATGGCAAAATCGAGGGCCGTCCTGTTACACTCATCTCTGACGAAGGGGGAGGTTCCTTTTTTCAGCTGATCGAGGGCGGCCACTACATCGTTTTTCACCAAGTGGTGGTGAATAGAATGACTGCGTCCTCTGCAGATGCCTTCGAATTTGAGCAGCTTCCTGTCGCACCAGGTTTTGCCTTCCACCTCCATCGTGGGGGTAACTAAAAAGAGAGAAAAAGAAACGATCGCTTTGGTGGGGCGCCGCTGCGCTTTTGCGGTCCTACAGGGAGGGGACAAAAAAAATAACACACCCGTAGTGAGTATATTGGCAGCTGGGTAGACATGTGCAAAGTGCAAAGAAAACACATGTGAGGAGCCCCCCCAAAGGAAACCACGCACTATGCTGAGGAGCAATTCTCCTAAAAGGGGTGTTTAAACGGGGGAGCAACTGAGCGGAATGGGAACTTCTCACTAATTGGAATGTGCCCATCTCTATGCTTCCATGCCTTTTTTTTTTTTTTTTTTTTTCTCATTTTTCGCCTGACCTGTTCAGGTAAAAAGTGCACAAAAATGAGAATAGCTAGCAGAACAAACCTTGCACAGGAAAGGAAAAAAAAAAAAAAAAAGTCGAATTAACGCGTCGAGAGGGCGGCTGTCTTTATTTTCCTTTTTCGTTTAAATTCGCGAGGGCGGTTTTACTGTGCCTATGAATTGACACCAATTGGGGGATTTTTTTTTTTTTTTGTGGGACAATATTAAACGTGAGGGCATCGGCATGCGTACGTACACCGGAATGTATGTTCGGCGGTTAATCCGCACGAGGGCTTCTGAGTTGCAGCGGGGCAGGGGAACAACCTTCTTCAGACCTGCGCGCGTGACGATACGTTCGCTTGCTTGAGGATGTGTCTACCCACCACGTAAGGCAGTTAAACGTTGTGCGAGCAGCAAAGGGGTATTTTTTTTTTTTTTTTTTCTTTCCTCCTCACATTTTCTCACCTGTGGAGATAGACTAACCAGTGAAATGACGATGTGCTTTTTCGAACCCCTCTGCAAATCATAGGTAGGCCCCAAGTGAGCACCTCCACGGAGCAAACTTTCCTCCAGTGGGCGATGTGCATGCAGGGATAGGCGCACACGGACGCTGCGCCAACGTACGTAGAAGCATACAGAAGCACCCTAATGTAAACACCCATGTACTTGCCCATGCACCCACCCATCTACACATGCAGGCAGGATGCTGCGAGCCGTTCTCTCCCTCCTGGTGGCCCTCGTGGCCGCCGTGCGATCGACCACGCTCGAAAAGTCGCTCTTCAGCTACGTCAGCGAGTTGTCTTTTTCCGGGTCGTTTGACAATCTCTTCGAGAAGTGTCTTAGGGTTCCAAACAGCATATGCCTAGGGGGGACATCCACAGTCGTCACGTCCAACAGCGTGCCCAAGGGGCTCGTCGCCAAGTGGACCTTTGACGACATGTACGCCGTTGACTACAGCTGGAACAATAACCACATGCACAAGCTGGTGCGCGCGGCCCCCGGTTTTAATGGGCGGGGGTACAGCGGGGCCTTCGTGGGAGGTACTCTGGAAGGAGGGCGCACGACGGGGGAGCCACGTGCACACTTGCTAAGATGAGACGATCAAAAAAAGAAGAAGTCCAAACTGTGCGCTTGCTTAGTTGCGCACCCTTTGAGCTACCCCAAATGGTGAAAACTGCCATCTGATGTTATGTTGTCCTTTTTTTTTTTTTTTTTTTTTTTCCTTTGGTGCACCCCCCACTCCGCAGATAACTCCGGTTTGGTCCACGCCGGCGACACGTTGAAGACGACTCAGTTCACCATGTGCGTTAGGAGCAAAGAGACGTGCCTGTGCAGGGAGGAGCCATCGTGCGCCCCCTTTTTGTGCCACCGTGCACTCCTTATGGTGCCATCGTGAATACACCCTTGTCCTTCCTCCCATGTATGTATGCCACACACACCACGCGTGTATAAAGCTGCTCCCCCTCCCCCGACTCGCAGAGCATTCTGGATATACCTGCTGGAGAGGCCGACGAACAACTTCCGCAATGTGCTTTCGCAGATGTAAGAGTTGGCCTATCGTGGCTGCGTGTGAGGGGCGTGGGCGAGATGGCTCCATGGGTAGGCCGCCCTCCCACGCGCAGATCTCACAGTGCTGCATTCGCAACCACCGCTACCACCACCACCGCGCAGACACGAGGGGGAAGAAACCATCGCCGTGCTGCTCTACCCGCACGTGAACAAACTTTCCGTGAGAGTGCTTACGGGCCGCAATTCAAACGAGGGGATGTCCTCGATGGGGCAACTGCCCCTCAGGAGGTGGACGCACATAGCCATCAAAATGGACGACGCTCGCGTGGAGCTCTACGTCAACGGGGTGCTAGACAACTCGGTGCCGATCAAGCGGGGAGGTGCAGATAAAGCTACCGCTAAGGATAACGCTGCTTCTAATGCTACTTCTAGTGCTACCTCCAACGCCGCCACTCCCGCCAACGCTGCGGGGGGAGAGCGAGGGGGGGACATAACCATCGGGAAGAACGCGCACTACTCCAGCTTCAATGGGTACCTGGACGAGCTGCATCTCTTCAACAGGAGCCTGAACAAGTCAGAAATAATTTCCTTCGCTGTTGCCAGCGTGACGGGGATACACGACACGGAGTTTGCCTACGTAGGAAACTACGACTGTGACTATGCCACGTCGATGCGTGCTGACCTCTGCAGAGAGAATTACCAGCTGTGTTCTTCCTTCCAGCTGTACAGTGGAGGGATCCATTACGCTAGGGTTAATGGGATTTTGACTTCCAAAACGAATTTGTGGTCGTCGGACGTGTCAGAAAATGCCGTTGAGTCGGGGGAGAAGAGAATTGCGCTTTGCTGCAGGGGGGGAGCGGCCGACTCGCCAATGGGATTCGCAAAAGGGAACAGTGCGTCGGAGGAGGCATGGTAAAGAGGGAAAAATGAACGATCAATTCGATGCGGCATTGCGTACATCAGCTGAGTTAATCCCCCGTTTGCCTCCTCTTCGTCCCCCCCAAAATGGGGTGCCCACAAGTGGAGGATTCTTCCAGACCGAAAGGGGGAAGCGGTGGGGGAGGTATGCCTGGACCGCTTCTCCCCTTCAGAAGTTTTGCATGGGGCGCATGCTCATTTTTGTGATAAAATATTGGCAACTCCCTTTCGCCGTTTATTTCGCCACCTGCTTGTCGTCCTTCCAACAGAGCACTACATGTGACGAGCGAAATGGGGCTGCGCAAAAGCCCGCCATTTAACAACGTCCCTAAATTGGAAAGCAAAAAAAACGCGACGTTGGAGGGCGTAGCAGAGGGGATAGCTAGCTAAACGCGCGATTTTTACCTGACCTGTTCATAAATTTTGGGAAAAAAAAAAAAAAAACTGCAAAGGCGCAGCAACAGGGATGGCTAGCTGCCTGGGTGCACAACTTTCACCTGACCTGTTCATAAAAAAGGGGGAAGCGCCACCAAAGGGGGGCTAACCGGGGAAACTGCGAGGGAGAAACAAATTCGCCTGGTTTTCCCGAAAGGCAAAGCAAGTTTCCCCCCAAGGCACAATTTTTCACGACGGTGGCACAGCGAGCAAAGGTTGGACAGTTGGAAATGTCTTTTTTTTTTATTTTTTTTTTTCGCTCGGAGGGGGTTCCTCCGCTGTTGTGGGAGAAACAGCTAAAGGGGGAAATGGCGATAAGTGCAATTACACAAAGTGGAATGACATTCAGCGGAAAGACATGAATTGCAGCGAAGCACCAGTGCGGAGGTGGAGGGGAGGGCCGCGCAAAAATGTGTATGTGTGTGTTTCTTGGCGCACATGCAATAAAGGGGAAGCTGCTCTTATCGCCAGGGATGCCATTTGAGTGTGCATGTGGAGACACATTCGGGAAACTCCCTCTCTCGAAAGGCGCTGTTGTTGTTGTTGCGTTTGCTGCTGCGTTTGCTGCTGCTGCCCCTTTTTGTTTCGTTGGGGAGGGAAGCTCCTCAGGACATGCAGAAATGGGGAAGGGGAAGTTCAATTAAAAGGAAGGTTGGCAGCCCTCCTTTCCCTTTTTTTTTTTTTTTTTTTTTTTTTTTGCAAATAGCGCAGATTGGGAAACTTTATTTGAACGGCTACCCATGTGCATACCTTTGGCTCACACGACTGCTTGCATGTCTGCTCACCGCGCGCTTCGGTCTTCGCCCGTTGACCCCAAGCTGCGCTCCCCTGATGCGCGGAGACAGCGTCATTGGTTTCGCCAGGCTGGCATATCCCCCCTGTTCCTGCAGAGCGGTCGCGCAGTGATTTTTCCAAAGGTTTGCACACAAAGGGGCATGTGCCAAATTCGTAAAGTGAAAAAAAAAAAAAAAAAACGGAAAAGTGGTGTACCAAAACAGTTGCCGCAAAATATTACAACGAAGCATCGCAACGAAACGAAACAACAACACACACTGCTCAGCAAAAACCCATCGAACGTAAGCATTTTTTAACTCGAGACAGACAGTTTGCTTTCCCAAGGGGGTCACAAACAAGGCTGGCTGTCCTCACGCAGCTTATTTTATGAGCGTAAATAAACGCAAATAAATGTAAACATATGCACGTACGTATGTATTATGTTTTTTTTTTTTTTTTTTTTTTTTTTCACTTTACGAATTTGGCACATTGCTTACATTTCACGAGTCTTTTTTGTTTTTTTCGTTTTTTTTTCGTTTTTTTTTCGTTTTTTTTTCGTTTTTTTTTCGTTTTTTTTTTGTTTTTTCTGTTGCTCTTCTGGGGAAGTCAATTTCCCTACAAGAGTTTTCCCGTGGGCCGACGCTTCCCCTTGCGTGCGCGCAGGGCTGGCTTCCCCACTCTGAACACGGCTGCAAAGCGTAGCAGTGTCACCATCTTAGGGGGTCCAACCTGAGGGGAGCTTCCAAAAAAAAAGGCGCTTTGCTTCGAAAGGGAACAACATGGTGCATGCAGGAAGGGACTCCGGCAAAGGGGGAAAGCATGAGGAGGAGGTCGACGCGGTGAAGCGAAGAGACACCCCAAATGGAGACCATAAAGATGGGGGCAACTTGCCAAACAAGAACTGCAGCTCGGCGGGCCACCTAACCTTCAAAGGAGAAGATGACGATTTTTCTGCGCTAGCCAAAGAGAGCAAATCTTCCTCCATGGATGTGGGTCTGGGCTCTGCAGCTTCGGAACAGTCTCCCACCTATTCCAAGGGGGAGAAGCAAAATGGGCATTCGATCAGAAGCACTGAACCCGACTCCTATGGGAGCTCCCCCCAACTGTCGAAGAAGAACAGCAAGACATTCAGTGAGGGTCACTCGGAAAAGGAAGCTTGCAATGATATGAAAAAAAAAATGAAAGAACACCGTGAGGGTGCCAAGGGGGGGAGAGCAGAAAGACAAAGCTGTGTTGGGTCGAACGGAGGGGAGGAGGGACTCCACGCTAAGGCAGACCATCGAAGGGACGAGCGAGGAGAAGATGCACATGAAGAAGAGGTGGCACACCAAGAAAAAGGAAAGCCACCAAAGAAAATCAAAAACGTAAATGAGTACCTCCTAGAAAGAAGGAGCAGCCAAAAGATTACCGTCTTTGTAGGGGAAAAAATGCAGAAGGTTAAGGCGGATTTCAAGTACGGAGAGGATGCACACGAGAATGTAAGTTGCCATGCCGACGGGGGGGACATGAATGAAGGTGCCCATGTGGAAGCTAGCCAGGATGTGCAAACAAACGGTGAGCATAGCAGAGTCATCGAGAAGAAGCAAAAAAAAACGGTCTTCACTGCTCAGTTGTGTGAGCGAAGTAACGCCGATGCCAGGGCGTGCGAAGAGCTCGTAAAGGAGAAGCCAAAGAAAACCGTCTTCGAAGCGCAGCTCTGCCAGAGAAGTAGTGCAGATGCGAGGGCTTGTGAGGAGCTAGCCAAGAGGCAAGAGAAAACCATTTACGAAGCGCAGCTGTGTGAACGAAGCAATGCCGATGCGAGGGCGGGAGAGGACTTAGCCAGGAGGAGCCCAAAACAAACCATCTTCGAAGCACAGCTCTGCGAAAGAAGCAATGCGGATGCGAGAGCGGGAGAGGAGCTAGCCAAGAGGCAAGAGAAAACCGTCTTCGAGTCGCAGGCCAGCCTGACCAGCAAGGCAGACGCCAGGGCGTGCGACCGGTTGGAGGACAAACTGGGGGGAGAAAGCGTCGTGTACGAGGCGCAGAAGTGCGTGAACAGCGCTGCTGATTTTAAGGCCTCCGACAAGATAAAGGAGGTGATGACGCGGAACATGGCGGACGAGTGCCACACGTTGTGAGTCACCCATTGTGAGCCACCCATTGTGAGCCACCCATTGTGAGCTACCCATTGTGGAGGGGTGTTACCTAGTGGGGGATGACCCCTCCACCACTTTGACCCCCTCTCTTTCGCTAACTCTCTTTCTCCCTTCTTTTTTTCCTTTTTTTTGTGCACCAAACTTTTTACCAAAAGAGAGCGGTTCATGTGCCCACTTTAGCGTCCTCCAAATGGGATCTACGGGTTCTGTTTTTTTTTTTTTTTTTTTTTTTTTCATTTTCGCAAAAACTGTTTTTAATGCTCTCCCTTTGTAACGCTTACATACGTTTAATTGTCACTGTGGAAGTGTTGGCATGGCGGGTGGGAAAAAAAAAAAAATAAAGTAATAAAGCGGTAGGGCTGCCCCTTCAGTACAGGCTGACCGCATCTTCCGACGTGATGCCGTAGCTGTTGAGCAAGAACAGGTTGGTGGAGGAGACGTCCACTTGATCCACCCACCCCTGGTTGCCTAAAAGTCTCTCTTGGGTTCTATTTTGCAGAAGCTGTTTGAGGAGATAGCATTTGTAATCGAACCGATCTTTTCCACCTCCCACATCTGCATGTGTAATCCCTTTTGGGGGGGGGTCTTCCTTTCCTGGGGGGTCTTCTTCCTTTGTTGCACGATTCGCTCCATCTGTTGCATCCTTCGGGGCCCTCTCCTGTTGATCCTCTTCTTCTTTGGGATCCTTCTTGCCCAATCCGGTGAGAATGGAAAGTGGGTTCTTCAGTCTGCTCTTCATCAGTTTCATAAAATAGCTGTTCGTGTTTTCGTCTGGCTCACCGTTGGTCTCCCCCCCCTGGTGGTTCGCGTCTTTGGCGGTGGCCCCGGGCTGTTCTTCCTCGTGGAGGCAGCTAGGCTTCTCCCCGCGGTTGTTACTATCCTCACTAGGGGCGTCTCCCCCTTCCCCCCGATTGGCATCCTCCCCCCGTTTGGCGTCCCTCCTTACGAAGAGGCTTTCACTCAACGGTTCTTCATCGCGCAGAAGGAACCGCTCGCTCCTCCGCACAGCGGCTGATGCAGTCCCGAAAGGGGGCTCCCCACACAAATCGTCGCCAGATGTGAGGAGGAAATTTCTCATGCTGCTCAGGTCTGGCTCCTCCGCGGGTTCATCACCTACGGGTTCATCACTCACGGGTTCTGTACGCAGCTGCAGGTGCAGCTGCATCTGCCTGTTCAGGTACTCCTGTTCTCGCAACTTGTAGGACAGCTTCTCACTGAAGGAGAAGTGTTTGCCCCCTTGGAGGTCTACATCTGGGTAGAACCCATTGGTGAGCACCTTCTGGAAATCTCCCTTTGCCTGTGGTTGCCCATTTGGGTTCTTTCCCACGGGATCTACCTCCGCAAGGGGGTCCTTCCTGCCGCTCTGCATGCACAGCGGAATCAGATGCAGGGCGTCCGAAATTATGTTCGTCTGGTTCGTTAGCTGCTCCTCCAGCCACTCGTGCAGCTTCTCCTCGCGCGTTAGCGCTTTCTTATCGCCCTGCGGATTTATGCCAATGCCTAAACGTTTGGCAGTCTCATCTTCGGCAACCGCCCGCTCATCAGTTTGCTCCCCCTCCTGTGCACTCCCCCTGCGGTAACCACCCGGAGCGTCGCTGTGGTCTTCCCTCCTGTAGTCACTCACGCGTTCTTCATCAACCGAACCGGTGGGTTCTGCCTCTCCACGAAAGGAGCTGCCCCGTTCGTTAACTCCATCCGGGTGGTGTTTCCCACTGCGCGCATCGAAATGGGGGTCCCACGTGGGATCTACGTCAGCGGCGAGTCCTCCCAACGCACTTGCATCTTTGCTCATAGATGTAGAACCCATGGGTCCGTGGTTCATGGGGAATGCCCCGAACGGATTAGCTAGCGAGCCGCTCTGTTTATCGCCCATGCCCATGAGGTTGTGCCTGTTGAAGGAGTCACCGCCGAGGAGGTAGTTCTGGCTCCAGCCGTCTTCACCTGCGTCTGGGTGGTTCACCATCGAGGCGGCGGCACCGGCGGCACCGGGCGGGATGTTTCCGCTAACATTCCCGCTAACGTTCCCGCTAACGTTCCCGCTATGGCTGGCAGTTGGCCCGGGTCCCACCCCACATGCCATGCTGGGGCCGCCCTTCGCAAGAGCCGCGCTGTTGGGAAACCTAACCGGGAAGGGCGCATTCGCAGGGGAGCCCAACGCGGGGGGCACCCCTCCCATTAGCACGTGACCACTGGGCGGCCTCCCCACCTCTTCATAATAGCCATCCATACCGCTCGGATTGCCCAGTGCACCCCCCTCCACGTGCTTAGGTCCTCCCATATAGGTGTTACTCCCCATGCTGCCAGGCGGACCGCCAGCTGCATGCATAGGGAACATGCTCTCCTCATGTGCATCTAGCAAGTCGTCCGAAAGGTAGGGAGGGCCTTTGTTCTTCTGGGGATGCAAATTACCCATCATATTAAATTTCATGTTCATCGCATTTGCATTAGCCTTTAGGGGGATGCTATTAGCATTGAGGGAGATGTAGTTGGGGTTTGCGGGGCCTCCCCTGTCAAGCAGCTTCCCGTTGCTCATCTTCTGTTTGCTCGTTAGGAGGGAACTGCTCGAGTTGGAGAAGGTGGCAAAGGGGGGCGGGTTCACTCCGCCTCGGTTCATCAGCGGGGTTGGGAAGCGAGGCATGTTGGGGGGGCTCGGCGGGAGGGGCACACCTGGCACGTTGGGCACGCCGGGGACACTGGGAGGACTGGGCTGACCCTCACTGAAAGGTATCCCTTTACTAACATCCACATCCGGCGGAGGAGGAATGGCATTCGCCATCAAGCCAACATTCATGCTGTTCACCCCTGCGTGTTCGAAGGAGGAAGTGTCCTTCACGTTTATATCCCCCAGCGGGTTGTTCTTCTGCCCCTGTGTCTTTTTCATTTGTCTCATCGGGGGTGTCTCCAGGAGGGGCGGGGGTCCCCCGCTGTGCATGAAGTTGGGGTTGTTAATGAAATTGGGGTTGCCCATAAGGTTAGGATTTCCCATAAGGTTGGGGTTTCCAATAAGGTTGGGGTTTCCAATAAGGTTTGGATTTCCCATAAGGTTTGCATTTCCCATAAAGCTGGGGTTGTTTATCATATTGGGGTTGCCGATGTGGCTGGGCAGACCGAGCTTCCCCTGACCATCGTTCGCGCGCAGCACGAGGCCCTTCCTGCCGCCGGACGAGGAGGTCGCGCCCATTCCACTATACGGTCTACCGTCTGAGTAGGGCGGGGGGGGGACGGCGATGCTGTTCGGATCCCCAGGGGTGCCACCCGGCTGTGTCATTTTGCTCTTATTAGAATTGAAAAAGAAATCTGTCGATCCTTCCGCTGTGTTGTTAGCCCCGATGTTGCCGCTGCTCATAATTTGAGGTGCCTCCCCCTTTGCGCCGCTCAGATTGGAAGCTGCGCCGCTGAGATTGGCCGCTACGGCAGCTCCCGCCTGGCCTTCCCCAAAGGGGTTGCCACCACTGGCGAGGTTGCCACCACTGGAGAGGATGTTGCCGCTTCCCAGGTTGGCCGCGCTGCTCCCCTCGTCCGCGGCGAGCATCGGCTGGCCGAACAGATTCGCCTGCTGCTGCAGCAGAAGGGAGGACTCGTAGAAGTCGTCACCTGCAAACAGGGCCGCGTTCTTATTCTTCATATTTCTCATCTTCTTGGCCTTCTTCCCCTTCTTCCCCCCCCTCCCGCTCTTCATGCCCTTCATTCTGTAGTCCCTAAGATTTAGATTGGCTCTGTTTCCGAGGGTCATCTCGTCATGATAGAAGAATGGACCGCCGGGAAGGTTCCCATTCCTCATTAGGTCTCCCAGTGTGGGGTCATACCATGGCCCGTTTGGATTCATCAACCCAGGGGGAGGAGGCTCCAACGCATTTTGCTGTTCCCCAAGGATGCTACTTTGCATCTGCCTGCCTTCCTCCAGCTCATCATTCCTCCTTAACCCATCAATTGGATGGTACCCTGCCTCGCTGAACAACAACCCACTGGGGGCATTTCTCCTGTGAGTGTCAATCAGATTTGGGTTTCCACTGAAGAGGTGGCCATCACTTGTATTTCCTTTGGGGTCCATTCTAAGGATGTAATCGCTCGTGTCGTTTCCAATTCGCTTGTGCCTTTCTTCCTCGTAGGGGTTGCCCCCAGGGGGGTTCCCAGCTCGACTCGCGCTTCGCCTGGGGTGGTCTCGGTCGAGGTCCCACTCCCGATCTCGGTCTCGGTCCCGATCGCGGTCCCTGTTTTTATTTCGCTCCCTTTCCTGGTCTCTCTCCCTTTCCCTCTCCCTCACTCGGTCTCGCTCCCCATGCCGGTAGCCGTTCCTGTCCCGGCTCCTACTACGCCCGTGGCTCGGCGAGCGCCTGTCGCGGCAGCTCCTCTCGGGCGCGCGGGGCGAATCGTCGTGCGCCCTGTGGGGGTCCTTTTTGTCTGTGGGTTTCTTCTTGGCGTGTCTTCTCTCCTCCTGGTGGGCCTCCTCGCGGCGCCTCTCCTCGTGCCGCCTCTCATCATGGCGCTTCTCCTCGCGACGCCTCTCTTCATGGCGCTTCTCTTCGTAACGCCTCTCCTCGTTGCGCCTCTCATCCGTCTTCACCCTCTTCCGCCTGTCGTCGTCCCCCTTCCGGTGCGCACTCTCCACTTCGTGCTTCTTCCTCTCGTGCGCCCTCTTACTTTCACTTTTCGCGTCGCTGTTCCTTCTTTCCTCCCCCCTGCGCTTATCCTCATGTTTTTTGTGGCTGCCCCTTGCCCTGTCGCTATGTCCCTCCTCGTGGTCATCCTCGTACTTGCTGTGGTGGTTTTTTCTCTTCATATTTTGAACCCGCTGCGGTTGGGAGGATGCATATGAAGGGGGGGAGGTCCCTTCACGTTGGTAAGAAGCTGCCAATCTTTTTTCTTCTTCTCCTTCTTCCAGCGCCAGAGACGTAGATAGGTAAAATGACGAGGAAAAGGAAAGTGACCCCCCCGGAAAGGTACCTACCGCTGACAAACCTTCACGCGGAATGCCCTCTCAGCTTAGTAAGCACATACATAGCAATGCTATACAAAGGGGATGAGAAAAAAAAAAAATTCGCCGCGTTGGCATGCAAAGATGGCACATAAATCGTGTAGCAATACCTGCCAAGTTACCGCTATGTGGCCGCTTCTTTTCTTTTTTTCCTCATCCAACGTGGTGAAGAATAAAAAAAGATGGGGAAAGCAAAATGGGCTAATCGAACGTTTAGCAGATTGCCCCTTGCGCGGTTTAAGGCGTTTTGCCAAAAAAAAAAAAAAAAAAAATAAAAATAAAAAAATAAAAAAAATAAAAATATGAACAAAAACGTATGAACAGAAACGCATGAACGCAAACGTGGCAACGGAAAAATAGCTTTTCCGCGAGGGAAGAAAAAAATTGCCTGAACAGGTCAGGTAAAATTTCATGCCGTGCGAAATGGTATGCCGCAAATATTTACTCATTTTTATATGTGCCTCTTTGCACGGAGTAGGGGGGGCCCTCGCCATGGCCGAGTTGTATCCACTGATCGAGTGCTCACGTTGAGGAGCGGAGAATAACCCACCAGGGGACCTCCCCCCGACGATGTCGCAGTGGAAGTTGAAGCTACCTGACTGTTCAGCAGGGGAAAAAAAAAAAAAAAAAAAAAAAAATATACAACACAGGGCAGTGCAATGCAATACCATGCAACGCAACGCAGTGACGTAACCGCGTCCCTATAATGGTGCCTCCCCCATCTGGGAATCCCTGCCGGTTGTCTTCACCCAAACGAGGTGTGCACATGTGACTGGTCGTGTCAACCCCAGTGGAAACTACCAACCGTGTGTGTGATGAAGGCAGGCGGGAGGGGGGAAGCCTCTCACACTGGGATGATTTCCCAATGGAAGTTGCACACAAACGGGGAAAAGATAATTTCGGAAAAGATAATTTCGGAAAAGATAATTGCGGAAAAGATAATTTCGGAAAAGATAATTGCGGAAAAGATAATTGCGGAAAAGATAATTGCGGAAAAGATAATTGCGGAAAAGATAATTGCGGAAAAGATAATTGCGGAAAAGATAATTGCAGAGGGGGAGGTCCATTCATGCCACGCAGCGCTCACCACCCGATTAAACACATCATTTGGAGAGACCCTCCTTCCCAACACCGAATTGACTAACCCTCGGGGACGAAATTTTTGTACTGTTGGTGCGAAATGTGCTTCAAATAAATCTGAGCCGATTCAGGCAGTTCTTTCACGTATGCGGCTGGGCACCCCGCGTACTTTGCAAAGGAGGCAAGGATGGTATCGTTGGGGACGTATGTGTTGTCTTTTACTACTACGTTGTCCTTGATTACGACTCTCTCCCCAACCACGCAGTTGTTCCCGATGACGACGTTGCTTCCGATGAGCGCCGCCTTGATGATGCATTCGTTTCCGATGAGGACGTTGTCTCCGATGGTTAGGGTTACGTATGAGGAGGTCGGCGGGTCGTCGCCTCTATCACTTCTGCCGCTGCTGCCGGTTCTTCCGCTGCTGCTGCTTCTTCCGCTGCTACCACTTCTTCCTCTGCTACAGCTTCCCCCCCTTTGCGGCTCGCGCCCCTGCAGGAAGCACGGGCAGATGAGCGTCTTCACCCCCACCACGACGTACTTCCCAAAGTAGAGGCTACTCAGGTCCCCCCTCAACATGGCTCCGCTTTTTACAATGGACCTCCCCAGCATGTGGATGTTCCTCATGCCACACAGAATGGAGTCCCTGGAGACTTTATTCCCTGAGGCCGTCAAAATGTACTGCGCGCGGTTAAACGTTTCCGCCTGCTTGAACGTCGCCGTGTTGTGCGCCTCCAGGTACCCCTCGCTCAGCAGGTTCATCAGGCGCGCGGGCCCCTCGCCCAGCTCGTTCATCGGACCGCAGAGGGTGCTGTACGGGGGGGGGAAAAAGAAGGGCGATTTTTGCACACACGTGAAGGGGTGAACGCAGCGGAAACGCGACGGGGAGTAGTTAGCCAAAAAAGGAGTGGACGTCTTCCTTGAGAGTTGACACAAACGGAGGTACTTCTCTCCCATGAAGGGACACACATTGAAGAAGCTTCATTTGGCATAATCACCGCGGGGTAAGCGGCCAAGTGGACGTGTGGGAATTTTTTTTTTTTTTTTTTGGCCCCCAAAATGATTGCTCAGCGGTGCACATAGGTTGGCAGCACTTGGCAAAGCACAGCAGTGTGGCCTTTACGCAGTTGTCAAATTCTGCAGGGGGAAGCGGCAGGCAAGTCAGGAACGGAGGGAGGTCGCCCAGTGGAGGAGGTGCAAAAGGGAAGCCCGCCGCGTTACGAGAACGGGGCGCGCAAATGAAGAGAAGGCACCCACCTGATGGTGGATGGGGGAAGCGCAACAACAGGTCGATGGGTAGGGGAAAAAAAAAAAAAAAAAAAAAAAAAAACAGCCAAGAAGGCTATGCGATCGAAATTTTAACTTAAAAAAAATAAAGCAAAATAACGGATAGGCCAACCCATTTGAAGGAACAATTTGTGAAGTAGACCCAAGGGGGAAGAAGAAGAAGAAAAATAAGCGAAAAAAAAAAAACCAAAATTCCCCCCAAATGATCCAATTGAACCGGACGAACGAAACGAACAAGGCTTGTTGGGGGACGGCGGATGATGCCCCACCGAAGGAACGACACAGCGAGGAGATGGCCACCTCCATCCACAGATATGAGAGAGTATACATGAGCTACCTCCACCTGCAGTTTTGCATCCTCGACTTTAAGGATACCATGTTCATTTCGGTGACTGACGAACGGAACCAGTTGACAGACCTGCAGGCGTCCTACCCTCTGAAATATGTAAGCCGCACAGGCAGGGAGAGACGCGCAGAGTGAACTCCCTCGCGTGGGAGGAAAAAAAAAAAAAGAAAGGGGGAGGGGGTACCCTTCGATGAGTGATGAAGTAGAGTGATTGCCGCACACGTGGGAGAGCTGTTAAAAGGTCCAGAGTGAGGTGCTCGCCCGTTTGTTGTGACTACTCAGTGGGAGCGGCAACCGAAACGCTTCATCCCACAAGCAGTGGAGCTGTTGGGGTATTTACCTTTGCTTAATTTATTTATTTTATTTTTCCTCTTTTTTTTCCTCTTTTTTCCCCCCCCCCAGGCGGATGCGGACAACACGGCGTGTCTGGTGGGAGAGCCCCACTCGCACGGGAACGACGTGGCGCGGCTGCTAGGTAGGAGCGGTTAGGCGGCCGGGGAGCGGCCATAGAGCTGCCATAAAGCTGCCGTAGAGCTGCCGTAGAGCTGCCGTAGAGCTGCCATAAAGCTGCCATAAAGCTGCCGTAGAACTGCCATATGGCTGCCCTAGAGCGGCGCAAAACAGCGCGAATAACCGCAACCCTGCGCACCTACCTCTTCCCCCCCACCGCAGGCATCAAGTTCAAGATCCCCTTCTACGTGAGCGTCAACGTGGACGAGGGCGACGAGGGCCTGACGAACTTCATCTTCTCCACCTGCCTGGAGATGCTGAAGCCGCTGTTCAGCGCCCGGGGGGGCGCCCCAGGGGGCACCTGCGGGTCTACCCAGAGTTGACCATGCAAAGAGGCAACCATAGAGAGACATCCTCCAATGCAGATTTACACAGCTGTTCTTTTGATTCCCCCTCTTCGAAATGGTCCCATTCCGGGGGGCCTTCCCCCGACGCAACTTCGCCGTCTGGATACCACTTTGCTTTTTTTTTTTCCTCCCCTTCTTTTTTCCCACTTGTCATTTTTATTTCTCCCAACGTTGAACCTCCCAAGGGGGAAGTAAAGCGAGCCGACGTGCCGCCACCCCAGATATTTCAAACGGACGTTTGCTCCCCATGCAGGGGGGGTACATCACATCGGTTAGCTACAACATGTAGGTGTGGCTAGCTAAAAGGAAAAAAAAAAAAAAAAAAAAGCAGACGCTTTGCCTGACTATGGGGCGGTGCGCCGAACCGCGGCACGTTCGAGGGAACCGCAGTGGAAAAAAAAAAAAAAAACAACAAAAAAATAAGCAAACAAAGGAGCTACTCGCTAAGCAACTCGCTATGCAACTCGCTATGCAACTCGCTAAGCACCCCGCTGAGCAACACTTCTACGAAACGAGCTAAACAACGCAGCTTATCGCGCCAAGCGACAGATGAGGGGAAAAGAAATGTGGGGGGAGGAGAAGGCTTGCCACACCGCTACGCCATTAAAGAGGGGCCTCCAAAATGGGGAAGCGGCAAATCTCAAACAGGGTAACAATGAACAGCGAGAGGGAGAGAAAAAAAAAAAAAAAAAAAACTTCAGTTGCAGGTGAGAGGAACCGAAAGTGATTTTGAAAAAGCAAAATATGAAATTTGTTTTTTTTTTATACCATCTGGCTATATTCCCCTTGTTTAGCTTTTCACTGACGTGTTCTGTGCGAAGAGGAGAGAGCCCTGCCTACTTGGGGCACCACCCCAGGGACCCCTGTCCTTTTGCACGACTGCCAGGAAGGAGGAGGAGGAAGAAGAGGTGCGCCGAAAGGGAGAGCCACAACTGCGTCACCAGATGTGATATCAAATGTGTGGGGAAGTCCCACCTGTTTGCAGAGCGGAGAGGTGGAGACCATGAGGGGGGGACTTGCGAAGGGGGGGTCAGCCCCAGGGGGGGGGAGGAAGTTACACCGCATACACCGCATGGGGAGGGACAAACTACACCTCGTAGGGAGGAGAAACCCCCCGCGCAGCAGTTGACCAAGCAGGAGAAGCGGTTTGCCAGGATAAGAAGCGGCGTGGACAGGCTGCTCTTCGTCAACAGGAATTTGTTGGAGGCTCTCCAGGAGGGGGACCCCCACGATGACGCGAAGGGGGAGAAGAAGACGACCAAAAGGACCAAAACGACGAAAAGGACGAAGACGACGAAGACGAGCGTGCAGGCGGATGGCCAGTGCCCAGAAGAGGCAGAAACGCTGCTACACCGAGTGGGTAGCTCCCACTTTGATGAGGAGCTCATAAGAATGTATGCCAACCTCATCGGGGGGATCGTCGACGGGGGGGTGATCCCCTTGGCGGGTGTAGAGTCCGGGGGGGAGGTGGACTCCTTGGACAGGGAATTTCTCAATTACGTGGCGGTTCTCCTATTGCGCGGCGAGGGGGGGAGTACCCCTGTGGAGAGTGCCCCGGGTACCCATCTGGGTGGCACTGCCAACGAGGAGACCCCCCTCAAAGGAGAGGACCACGTGAGGGAGGTGGCCAAAAAGCTGCTGCTCCTGAAGGAGGCAATCGCACAGATAGCCAAAGAGAACAACATAAAAATCGCTAGCATCTACATAGACGACGAAACGGGAGAAGTGAAGGTCAAGCGGAGCACCTTCCAAGATGGGAGTGAAAGGAGGAGCAACTGGAGGTTAATTTTTTTGGGAACAGGGTCTATGTACCCCTCAACGAACAGAGGCACTTCTTCCTTTCTACTGCAAACGATTAAGAAGAAGTGCAATGAGGCGTTCCTCTTCGACTGCGGAGAGAACACCTTCATAGCTTTGCAAAGGGCAAACATTAAGATGAGCAAAATAAATAATATTTTCCTTACGCACCTGCATGGGGACCACTGCCTGGGGTTGATCTCCGTCCTGACCATGCTTAGAAATTCGAGCGCGATTAACATTTACGGCCCAGAGGGGACTCACCGCTTCTTAAGGAGCACCTTCAGCGCGACCTACTCGAAGCGGATGGCCAGGTTCTTCGTGCATGAGATGCGGGCGGGGGGAGCGCAGCCTCCCAACACGGGCAAGCTGTCAACCCGAAGGGGCGAACAGTCAACCCCGCTAGGCAAACTGCCACCCCCGCTGCCCAATATGCCAATCGCGCTGCCCAATCTGCCACCCCCGCTAGGCAAAGTGCCACCCGCTTCCGCGCGAAAGAAGCGCGACGACGTGGAGGTCCTCCTCCCGGACGAGCGCAACACATACGCAGTGTTCCGAAACGACCACTTGGAAATTCTGGGCTTCCCCATCAAGCACACGGTCCCCACCATCGGCTACGTCATCCGGGAGCTAAACGTCGAGAGCAAGTTCAACGCACCCTACATAGATGAGCTTATTAAAAGGAATTACAATCAACTGAAGAAGTGCAAATCGCTCGAGTTTGACCCCCACAAGGTGTATGAGCATGTCATTAGAAAAATGAACGAGGGGGACGTCGTGGTCTTCCCAGATAAGACGCAGCTTACGTTTGGAGATGCCTACAAGGAGGTCTACAGGGGGAGGAAGGTGGTCGTTTGCCAAGACACCTATGATGCATCTAGTTTGGAGGAATTCGCAACCGATGCGGATGTGCTCATACACGAGGCGACGAACAGCTTGATCGATTTGACCGACCAGGGTGTCGCTCCCCCGGATGGGTTCTGCGAGGATATGCAGTGTAACGGCGCAGACATGCAGTGTAACCGCGCTGACGCCGCTTCTAACCTGGCTGACGCCGCTTCTAACCGCGCGGATGCCGCTTCTAACCTGGCTGACGCCGCTTCTAACCGCGCGGATGCCGCTTCTAACCTGGCTGACGCCGCTTCTAACAGGGTGCCCCCCCTCCTCGTGCGGAGGTACAACCAAACCATTGCCGAGCGGGGGCACTCCACGGCCAACATGGCGGGAACCTTTGCCAAAAGAATCAACGCCAAGAGACTCATTCTGACTCATTTCTCGCAAAGGTACATTGGAGATAACAAGCTGAAGAACATAGCCACCATGCGTAGAATCGAGCGGGAGGCAGAGGAGTCCTTTCGAGGGACCTCCCAGGGGGGGAGTGAAGACGCGGCCGACTGCTCCGGCCCCCCTGACGAAAGTTGCCACGGCGAAAAGGAAGTGATCGCTGCGTATGACGGCCTAATTGTCTACGTACCTCCGCAGAGGGTGAAGTGAGTGGGGCGTCTCTCACCCATTTGTCTCTGCAGTTCCATGAGGGGTGGTCCCGCCCATCGGCGCCCCCCCGCTTCGCTCGAATTGTGGGCGATGGGTCGGTCGGTTGATCGGTCCACCAGTCGGTTGGTTAATCGGTTAATCGGTTAAGCGATCAGTCGATTGTTCTTTGTTTTCCCTTTTTTGCTTCCCTTTTTTGCTTCCCTTTTTTGCTTCCCTTTTTTGCTTCCCTTTTTTGCTTACCTTTTTTGTTTTTTATTTTTCTCTTCCCTTTTTTGCTTCCCTTTTTTGCTTCCCTTTTTTGCTTCCCTTTTTTGCTCCCATTTTTTGCTTCCCTTTTTTGTTTTTTATTTTCCCCGTTGGGAGTGACCGCCCCTTTGGGACGCTCCCCATTTTGACTTAACCCAACCGAGGGATCCCCGCGAGGTGCGAAAAAGTGCCACCTGCGTAATTGCCCTTCGCGCGATACTGGCATACAGGGGGGGAGGAAAATAGGGGAAACGGAGGAATGCGGTGGAGGGGAAACACTTAAACGTGGGGATGACCGCTCAGCATTATGGGGCTCTCCCGGGCGGCAGGGCGAGGAATACGCGTCGTCCCCCTCGCGCGCAACCCGCAGGCGAACAGGTACATATGTGCACGTGGGGCAGCCCGCGCGTTGGAAAACGGCCTGGCGCGGGGGTGTATGCTCGCACTTCAGAGGAATTAAAAAAGGGGGAGGCAAAAAAAAAAAAAAAATGCAAACCGAATTGCAAAAAAAGAGTAGTGAAAAATATGGCCAAAAATATAACAAATAAAACTGCCAATAAAATTGCGAGCAAAACTGCAAACCAAACCGCGTAAATACATTAGTCAGCAAAAAGGTGAGGCGGCAAAGAGGCCAAGCGCGAAGCATCGCTGAGTGACGAGGCTACGCACAAGTTCGCCGCGTTTGCCTCCGCACGAAAGACAAAGGGGGCGAAAGCGCGGCGCCCATCCGGTAACCCGGCACGCGTCAACTTCGCGTCAACTTCGTGCCAACTTCGCCCCAATTTTGAGTCAGTCCTCTCCTTCCCAACTGGCACAAAGTGGGTATTTCGCGCGTGTAAATTTCCAGGCGTGAGGGGGGAAGAGCATCGCGCCATTTAGCCGCCACAATACGCCACAATCCGCAGCGCCCTCGGTTTGTTAACTAGCCATTTTTTTACCTGCACAGTTCAGGCAATTTTGACGCACACGGGGGATTTTTTTTTTTTTTTTTTTTTCAAACTTCAACTTGGAGTTGTATCCCCGTTTGAACGGAAAGGGAAGCGCGCGTAGGTAGGTCCCCCCCCCGCACATTTGTGTGGTAGCGGCGGGGGCGTAGCAGCAGAGGGGCATCGCATTGACCGCGCGGGTTGGTCTGTGCGTTACACTCGCTGGTGTTGCCCCATCACCACCGCTAAGAAGCCTTGACGACGCCGCGAGAACGCCGCTCCCTTGCGAATCACCCGGGGAAGCGACAAAATGGGCACCCAGGATGAGCAGGGAACCCATGGGAGGGGAGACTCCCTCGGCAGCCTCGACGATTACCACTTGCTAAGCGGGGAGGGGATAGGCGAGAGCGAGTTGAAAGATGTAGACAAGGAGCTGGAGAGAATGGCCAACATGGGGGAGCTAAAGGAGATGACGTCCGAGGAGTTTCGGGAGCTCATGGGGGGTGACGCAGATGGAGGAGGCGGCGCAGATGCAGTTGGCGACGCCGATGCAGTTGGCGACGCGGACGGAGGAGGCAACCCAAGTGCCAGTTTCAATCCCACGAGGAAGTCCCAACAGAAGAGCCTGCCGAGGTTTTCCCAAATGAGCTTCCTCAACGACGATTTTCAGCTGAAGGAGGACTCTCATTTTGCCACCTTGGCTTCCAAGCCCAGTGGGAGGAGAGACAGTCACTTGTCCCTGGGGAACATGCGTAACTCGTCTGTCTTTAACTTAAGCGTAACGGACGACAATGGGAAGAGGTGGTCTCACAATTATAACTCCGGGGGGAATGAAAAGTTCCACGTGTCCCTTTCTCGCACGGACAATGCGTATGATAGCGATTTGATAACGCCCTCTCCGTCGAAGGGGCACAGTCAGGGGGGGAGAAGCGGGATGGGCGGAGAGATAGGCGGAGAGAGAAGCGCCAGGGGAAGCGGCGGGAGAAGCAACGCGCGTGGCAGACGCTCCATCGACGTGCTGGAGGAGGAGCTGGACAAACTGAAGAGGGGCTTCCTGCTGAACAGCGGGGGGAACGGCCACCTGAGCGACATCTCGAATGAGGATTTCCCGGAGGGGGGCTACGCAAGCGACTCCGAGTTTTTAAAGAGAACCTCCCTAGACAAGAAGATAAGTGTTGACCTGAACTTTGGAAACGACGATTCTTTAAATAACAGTAGACTGTCCAACGGGAGTTACTGCCCATGGGAAAGCAGAATTAGCACCTCTAGGAAGATGCGACTGCACAATGAGACGCCAAAAAAAGGAATTCTAAAGCAGAGCAACTCCCTTTCCCCGATAAAGGAACTACCCGAAAATGTTAGTGCACGAAAGAAGTCGGTGCAGTTCTCCCATAGATCTATTGCCGTTTTTGATGACAAAGAGAAGGTGTCGCCCCTGCATCTAACTCAGTTTACTAGAATTTCTAGCGATTCTAACAAATCGGAAGTGAAGCGCAAAAGTGCATCCAACGATCCCAGTTCAGGCAAAGAAAAGGCAGACACCTTTGGGGAAATTTTGGCTAGTCGCACAGATAAGTCCCCAATTGATGAGCTACTCTACAGGTATGACAGTCTCACTGGTGCGAAGAGGACCTCCGCCGGTTACCCGGTGACAGATGGGAATGCATCGAACGACTTCTTCAGGAGAATGTCCTCCGAATCGGTGCGATTTAAAACGAAGACCTCCGTGGATATGGTCCACTCGGCGAGACTGTCCCCCATTAAGAATAGGTCCCAGGGGGGAAACGCCAAAAGGAGTAGCCAGCTAGATGGAGACAGTGGCAAAGCGAGGGAGCAAGCGAGGGAGCGAGAGAGGGGAGAGGATGACGAAGAGGACGTCCTCCATAAACTGCTCACCACAGACATTGACAGCTTAAAGGAGGAGGACTTCCTAAAGTTTAGTCTCCTTAGCGATTCGAGGGAGTTTAAAGAATTCGGGCGAGTGGACAGCGGGGAGACGTATGAGAGGGCCCCCAGCGAGCGCTCCAAGGGGGGTGTAGAAGAAGGTGGAGCCGAGGAAGACGCAGCGGCGCAGGCCCATCTGGAGGATCGATCTGTTCAAAGGAGAGAAGGAGACAACAGCGAGGTGTTTTATGAGTGCAACGATAGCGCCGTTTCGGTGGCCAAGAGGGGGGCGGCCGAAGTGGCAGATGGAGAGGGGGGTGCAAGCCGCTACATGGTAAAGGAGGAACGGGGGGAAGAAAGAAGCGAACAGGAAGGGGAGAAGGATGACCCTCTTGATGAGCACAAACCGACCACGGAAGAACCGCAGTGTAAGGAGGAAGAAGTGAGGGGGGACGCTCAGGTGAGCACTGCCGGGGGGAAGGCCCCCATGGAGAGGCTCCCCTCCGACGAAGCGGTGCCGCCCACGGAGAACGTCACCATACAGTACAGGGCGTCCTCGCATAGGCGGAGCGAGCGCGCCCCGGCTGAAGAGGAGAAGGAGGGAGGAGGTGAAAGTGGAAATGTGAAAGATGGTGACGGGGATGCTTCAGGTGGGGGCCACTTGGAGGGAGAGGCGCAGCTGAGCAGGCAGTCTAATAGGCCTCCAAATTGGCCCCCAAATGGGCAGTCTAATAGGCATTCGAATGGACAACCCAACAGGGGGGGCGAACCCTCGAGGCGGCTCGCTGAAGGCAGGAAGGCCACCGAGAGGAGGACGATAAACGTAGGGGCGACCCCCGCGCAGGCGGACGACCGGGAGGCACAGCAAAACGGTTTGAAGGTGGCCAAGGCGAACCGGCGAGCTAGCTACAGCGTGAATATGCACGCCAGGATCGACGAGGCGCAGGCGAGGTTCAGGGACAGGAAGAGCCTAAACGAGGGGGGAGGAGCGGCTGGGAAGGGTGCGCAGGGGGAAGAAGCGGAAGAAGTGGAAGAAGCGAACGAAATGAACGAAGCGGAAGACGCCGAGCGAGTGGACCGCCTAAACCGCGTAGACAGCTTAGACCGCTTGGACCCCGCGGAGGAGGACAGGGAGGCCGTGCTTCGCAAGGCGGAGCTGTTTAACCGGGGGGAAGGCCAGCAGCATGAGGGAGAGCAGGTCCGCGTGGAGTCGGCCGCCTACGGCGAAGATGGCGTAGTTGGAGAGGACCATTTGCAGCTGCGGGCCCGGGGGAGGTACACGACGCACATCGGCAGGGGGGCGTTCGCGCGCGGGTCGAGCGACGACCTGCAGGAGCTGAGCCAGCACGCAAGGGCCAACTCGGACGAGGGGAACTACAAGAAGTTCGTGTATGACGTGGGGGAGGGGTTCTCCGTGGAGGATGACTTGGAGCTCGCCGCGGGCGAGGAGGCGTTTCGCAGCGCGGACATGGGGGGGCACCCGGATGGCGCAGAGGGGGGAAGCCACATGGACGGCGCAGATGAGGGAAACCACCCGGATGGTGCAGATGAGGGACACCACCCAGACGACGCAGAGGAGGGAAGCCACCCGGATGGTGCAGATGAGGGACCCCCCCCGGAACAGTCCCAACGAAGCCGCAGGGAGCAGAGGCAAAAGCTGCAAAGGAAGCTAAAAGAAAATTTACTTAAAAAACAGGAAATGATAAAGCAGATGACTCTGGCAATCGTAAGAAGGTGTAGGATCCTCTCCCTGCGGGAGCTAAAGAGTAACAAGAGAAACCTAACCAACCTGATGCAGCTGTATGAGTGCATTCGAGACATGATGTTCTCCTTTGTTGGCAAGATAAATCACCTGAACAATGTCAGCATAAAGTTAGATGATGCCATTCTGAAATATGAGGTTACCCAACTGAGGTGCAGTAGAACGAAAAAGGCAATCGAGACGCTAAGAAAGTATAATGGCAAAATGGAGACCAAAGTGAAGGAGAAAAAGAACCTACTCTCCAAACAGGAAAATGTGCTACATAAGAAGATGAAGAAACTAGAAGCGATGACAGAGGAGCTGAGCCAACTGAGGAGTCTACACAACGAAGGCTCTGCCAGGAAACAGGAAATCCATTTGATTGATTTATATAAGAGGAAGACGGATGAGTTGAGGAGCATCCAACTGGTTAAGGGGTTGGTGGTCAACAGTTTTAGCAAATACGGGATCAATTTTGAGCTCCTCAATTGTAGCTACTTTAACTTTGCCACGCTGTATGATTACCCGGGGGAAGCGGCAGACGGGGTAGCGGTAGCTGCAGGCGGGGAAGCTACAGACGGGGTAGCGGTAGGCGCGGCAGCTGCGGCAATGGCGACCGCTCGTGACCCCCCGCCAACCCAGGAGGAACCCCCCCAGCGGCTGCACGAAATCAGCGAGCTCTACGAACGAGAGTGCAAACTGAAAGGCAATCACAGGAGGGCCAAACGAAACGCCACCCTCCTAAACAACCAAATTTCAGAAGAAGACATGAGTTGTGCCTGGCCCTACAGCATCACAATAGATATTATATTTTGCAATATGAGCAAGGGGACGGTGCAGAGAGAGGCAGACAATTACATGGCTTCCTCTCCTGTTAAGATCAAAAATATGAAGCATCTGATTGCTAATAAGATGCACCTACTGGGTGGAGAGAACGCAGGGGTGGGAGCTACCTCCGCGGACGCCAGCAGGAAATATATAAAGCTGTTCAGGCCCTATAAAATACAAATGAATTCCTTCGACACCTTTAAGGAGATCACCTTGACCACCTACTATAACTACATCAGTAGCGACATTTTATATTTCCATATCTGGAATAAGCGGCCCGATCGGGAGAGCTACTCCTTGAAGGTGAATAGTCTGCAGGACGACGGGAGAGCCAAGCGCAGGAACCGCGTGCAGCTGCTGAGGAAGCACATCGAGAGTTACTCCTATTACTGCAGCGACAGCCACGTGGGCGCGGAGTGGAAGCTGCAGCTCGAGATCGTCAAGTTTAAGCTGCTGGAGGTGGTCAACCGGCGGCTGCAGCGCTACACCAGCCGGGGGGGCGGCACGGTTGGCGGTAACGTCAGCGGCAACGTCGTCAGCGGCAACGTAGGCGGTCACCTGGTTAGCGGCAACGTAGGCGGTCTCCTCGGGGGCCACCTCGGGGGCAACGCGAACGAGGCCGGCGCGGCCAAGCCGAACAAGGAGGCCCTCATGTACCTCGTGGAGGAGGCCGAGCACGCCAGCGTCATCCTGATCAACCTCCTCAGCCAGTACAAGCACCTCCTCAAGTGCTTCCTCTGCCTGTCTAACACCTTCTTCGATTACCACCAGCCCGTCGTCATCTTCAAGACGATCGTTTTGTCCCAGCAGCTTTGCCCCCACGCCCTCTGGCTCTACCTCTACGTGAGTGGGGAGCGATGAGCCAGCGCTACGTACCGCTCCCCAGGCAACGTTCACCACTTCGCTTCTTACACACCGCTCACCGCTTCGCTTCCTCACCACTTCGCTTCCTTCCCCTCGCAGGTCAACCTGGAGGAGGCGTTCACCTTCGCCTCGCTGCTGCACGGCATCGTGCAGGTGAAGGTGGAGAGCGTCGACGAGGAGGACAAGTATAGCGAGGACTGCAAGGCGCTCAACGCGAGCATCGTCAAGACGCTGCAGCAGTGCATCTTCGCGCTCAAGTCGAAGTAGGTGCAGAGCGGCGGAGTGGTGTGGCGTCAGCGTGGAAGTGGCATCGAAGTGGTGTGGAAGTGGTGCAGCTTCTCTGCGGCGAAGTGGTGCAACTTCCCAGCAGCTGAGTGCCGCACCTCTGCAACGGATGGCGCAACTGCTATGCTAACTCATTGCCGTCTCTCCCCCCCGTGTGCAGGCCCCTGGACCTCTCCGAGCGGATAAACTCCTACAACGTGGTGGACGTGATCTACGCCGTCGTCATGAATGGTAAGCGTGGCTCAGAGGGAGCGGCTTCGTCTAGGAGTCGAGTCGCCCACCCAAATGCCTCTCCACCGAACGCTTCTCATCAAATGCCTCCAACCGAACGCCCCCACCCTCCTGCAGAGAACTACAACTTCCACAGCTACCAGAACAACCTGGACGACAACCTGAAGAAGCTGACGTCCTGCGAGACCTTCATCAACGGCGTGGTGAGCAAGAGCATCGTCGTCCCGTTGGAAGTTAAAAAGTGAAGGCCACGTGGAGAAGGGCGCACATAGAGGAGCTCACATGGAAGGCGTCCTTCCCCCAATTCCTACGGAGAACTGCCTCCATTCCATGCAGCGCCCTGCTGACCAGAGAAAAGTATCTTTTGAAAAATTTTTTAAAAGCGATGTGGGAGGGAGCGAAGGAAGGGGCAGCAAGGGGGGGAAAAAAAAAAGAAAAAAAAAAACGTCCTTTTTTTGTTTAGTGTTTCCACCGTAAAAAAAAATGAGAATTTTTTTTTTCACTTTTTCGCCCTTTTTTTCGCCCTTTTTTTGCCCTTTTTTTCGCCCTTTTTTTGCCCTTTTTTTGCCCTTTTTTTCGCCCTTTTTTTCGCCCTTTTTTTGCCCTTTTTTTGCCCTTTTTTTGCCCTTTTTTCGCCCTTTTTTTGCCCTTTTTTTCGCCCTTTTTTCGCCCTTTTTTTGCCCTTTTTTTCCCCCCTTTTTCGCCCCTTTTTAATTACTTTTTTAAATGATCTTCAAAAGGTACATAAAAAAAAAAAAAAAAAAAAAATAAATAAATAAAATAATTTTCTGGCGTGAAACAAATGAACCGTGCGCGGTAAAAGGGAAAGAGAAAAACGGGAAACAAAAAAGGGGGTCCGTCCGTTCCGTTCCTCGCGCCGCGCTAGAGCTTCTTCGTTTGGAGGACAAAGGCGTACATGAAGTCCGGGTTGTCGATCTGCGGTGGGGGGGTTCATTTGGACGTTGGGTGGAGCAGTTCATTTGGCAGATCGATTGGCCGCTTCGATTGGCCGCTTCGATTGGCCGCTTCGATTGGCCGCTTCGATTGGCGGCATCGCTTGGCGGCATCGCTTGGCGGCATCACTTGGCGGCATCGCTTGGCGGAATGACCGCTTAACTTGGCCGCCTCGCCGCTTCGCTTCGCTGCGCTTACACCGAGGTCCTTCAGGTAGTCCTCCTTCATGGGCACGATGAAGATGGTGAAGTTCTTGTCGATGATAACTGGGAGGTTCTTCTTCTTGCTGAAGTGCTCGCAGATGTGCAGGAACTTCTTTTTCTGCGTGATGGCTGCGGGGGGGCGGCGATGAGTGGGCGATGAGTATGCGGTGAGTGCAGCGGTGCTCAATACAGATGTGCTTCGTTCGGATGTGCACCGTTCGGATGTGCTCCGCTCGGCTGCGGAGCGTAAAATGGGCAAGCCCCCCCAAACGGGAGGCATTCCCTCCACTTACTGGGCCCCAACTGCCAGACGGAGTAGTCGATGCAGGAGTTCCGGATGTTCATGAGGTTGTGCACGTCGCTCTTCGTTTCGACGTTCAGCTTGGGGTAGCTGCGGGGGGGGGAGAAGCAAATGTGGGGAAGTGTGGAGAGGCAGATGTGGAGAGGCAGTTGTGGAGAGGCAGTTGTGGAGAGGCAGTTGTGGAGAGGCAGATGTGGAGAGGCAGATGTGGAGAGGCAGATGTGGAGCGGCAAATGGGGAGACGGGCTAAGGGAGTGACGCTCATCTCTCCCCTCCTCCGCCGCAATTCCACCGCGGCTTCACCGCTTCACCGCTTCACCGCTTCGCCGCTCTTCCACTCACATCTTGAGCTCCGGGTTGCCGTCGTAAAAATTGGAGATAAAGTCGCACTTGTACTTCTGGTTGACGTAGAAGGAGACCGTTTTTTGGATCTCATTGTAGTCGTTGAGCTCCACGCCGTCCAGGCTGTTGAAGTCGCTGTCCGTGCGTTCTTCCTCCTCCGCTCCCTCTGCTACTTCTCCCTCTGCTACTTCTCCCTCTGCGTGGTCCCGGTGGGGGCCACTCTTGGCCATCTCGCTGTTTGAACCTTCTTCCCCTCGGGAGCTATACCCAGGGGCATCACCCCCATCCGCGCTTCCGCTGTTGCCGCTCCTTCTCTTCTTGTGCCTTCTATGATGCCGATCGTGGTGGCGGTGGTGACGGTGGTGCGAACGATCCGACGTGGTGGTTCCCTTCCGTTTGGACGACCGTCTCGATTCCCTTCTGTCATGTCTCGAGTGGCCACTTCCCCCTCGCGTCCTATCATTCTTATCATTTGCAGAGCTGCTGGTTAAATGCGAGTCGACAGCAGAAGACCGGTGTTTCCTCCTGTGCAGGGAGGTGCTGGGGGAGTGATTTTCATTCACATTGGGTCTTCTCTTTACGCTATGCTCATCACTTCTATCTGTGCCGTGCCTTTTAATGCGCACCCCTCCAGCGGTACTACCACCGTGATGGGCCCCTCCTCCCTTCTTCAGCAGAAGCATCACCTTAGAATCTATAAACCCGGTGTTCCTCTTCTTCAGCGTAGATTCTAACCTCTGTTTCATCTTCCCATTGTCATAGGCAAGCGCGTCTAGCAGTCTCTTCCTCGTGAGACTCACCTTGTGTTGCTTCCCCTCCCACTCACCTAGGGTAGAGTAGTCTATGTTTAGTAGGGTATTGTTAGAGACCTGCAGTCCATAAAGATGGTTCCTCGCCTGGATAGCATTCGCCACATCGTAATATTGAATGAAGAGGCAATTCTTGTCTTGCACATATTTGACGTTCTTCACGGGGCCAAAGTGGGCGAACATGCTCTTAAGTACGTTCGCCCTGTTTACAAAAAAACTTTTTATGATGTTTCCTACCCAGAGACAGACGTTCGCTTTGCTCGGGCAGGAGAAGGTCACCTTGAGGTGCTTCTTCTCCAGCGCCTTCTTGGCCTCCACGCAGTTCTTGGTCGTTCGGAAGGTCAGGTGCGCGCAGCGCCGACGAAGCGGTGCGTCGGCCACGTCTGCCACACCCGCTACACCCACCTGCTGCTCCCCCTGATTGGCGGCGACTTCCTCCTGGTTGGTCGATTCATCCTGGTTGGTCGATTCATCCTGGTTGGCTTCTTCCCCCTTGTTGGCCACTTCCTCCCCCTTGTTGGCCGCTTCTTCCTCCTGGTTGGTCGATTCATCCTGGTTGGCTTCTTCCCCCTTGTTGGCCGCTTCCCCCCCCCTGGCGGCGTCCCTGAAGAACCGCGCCTCGTCCACCTCGACCGAGACAAAGAGGGAGACCTCCACACAGAAGCAGTGCATCTTCTCAGTGGCAAACAACCCATTGACGTACTCCTTCACTTTGCCCTCCTCATCCAGGTGGTCCGGGAGGTTCGTTACGAGCAGGTAGCGATTATAAATTTTGGCTGACCCAAAAGAATCCACAAAATTCAGGTGATTCTTTTCCACAGATGCATCTTGATCCCATTGTAGAACCTGTTTGGTCTTCCTCTCATTCCAGGAAGGATTGTCTGCCATTTGGTTTTCTTTGCTTATTCCAAAGGGGTTGTCCTCATCGAATGGGGTCGGCTCTCCTGACTCGTCATGCTGAGTCGCGTCCATTTCAGATGCGAGCTGTGGGTTCTGCTGCCTACTGTGCTTAACTGTTTTGCTGTACTTTGCAAGTTTGGGGGGCTTCGCCGGGTGGGGGATGTGATCCTCGTACGTGGGATAAACCCCATGCTGCGTGGGGTACTCCTCACTGTTTGCGACGTTCCCGTAGGTGTTCCCGCCATGGTGCTGGTCATTACCCGCGTGGGATCTATAGAAGCTGTTGTTATATGGCGGCACTGTGGTAGAGGTGGGCAGGTCCCTGGTACGGGGGGGTATCAAAAGAGGGGGGTGGTTTCCTCCAATCGGGTTAGTCATGCCTGCTTCACCGTGAGAGGAGCTGCCAATCAGGTGAGGGGGAGGCACTCCCTTCATGTGCATGTTCCTACTAGACGTGGGCAGCTGATTAGAGTAGGGCACGTAGGGAGGATGATTCCCAGGGGGGGGCGCCTCAAAGGTATTCTTTTTATAAACGCTTGGAATGAAACTGTTTGGGAATCTCTCGGTCATTTTTTTTCTCTTCAAATGGGGGGGTAGCGGCTGGTTGTGTGGCATTCTATTCGCAGAGCCTTCGCTCCCCAGGTGGGGGGATGCATGCTGCAGGTTGTTCGGGTGGCTACTCGGATGGCCGCTCGTGTGGCCACCAGGCTGATTATTAGGGTGGCTGTAATGCGGGTAGGGGTCCATCTGGCTGCCCCTCCCCGACTCGCTAAACGATTGGCCGTACAGCGCCTGCGACCTCGGGGGAGGGGGCGGAGGCGGCTGCACGTAGTTGGCGACGTTGCTGAAGTTGGGCGCGTCAAGGAGGGCCATCTGCTCCGGGTGGTGCGCATGACTGTGGTGGGGCGCCTGACTGTGGTGGTACGTCTGACTCTGATGGTGCGCCTGACCGTGGAGGGGCTTATTCTGGTTGCCACCCCTCACTCGGCCGTGCAGGTGGTTGCCGAGGGGAGCCTTCTCCTGCTGACCGAACGACATCTCAGACGCGGAAACAAAATCGCTCATCATATTTGAGTTAGAAGACGGGGCAACAAAGTACGTGCTGGTCTTCACATGAAGCACCATACCCTTGACGTGGTTGCCGTAGGCAAAGCTGTTGGCCATGCTGCTCTGCGATTGTGTGGGAATCGGGTTCTGGTAATATTTCCTATTTTTATATAGCTTTACGGGTGTCTTCCCATTTTTAGGGTTGGCTAATTTGTCGTGATGCGAGATGATGGAAGCATCGTTGGGGGTTCCTTTCGCTTCATCTGGGTCAGCGAAGTCATCTCCTATGTATCCCTCCCCGTTTGCACCATCAGCGTGGTCTCCCCCTCGCGCAGACGCACCCCTCCCCTCCTGGTAAGTGCCGTAAATGACTTGTATTCTCCTATTTTTTATTTTCAAATTATCTAGAAATTCCTTTGCCCTTTGGGAGGTCTTAACCGAATTGAAGATCACGTGGACCCCCTCATTGTCGTCGATGAAGGAGCTCCTCACTTTGCCGAAGACACTCATTAGGGAAGTTAACCTCTGCGTCGACATGTCTGCGTAGAAATTTAGAAGAATCACCTCCTTGTTTAATTTGGTATTCGTTTCAATTCGATCGTATGGGATTTCGTCTTCTACTACTTCGCCTTCTTCTTCCTCATCGGACGACATGTTCTTTATAATGCTTTCAATTTGCTCGCTAATTTGGGTATCGTCCAGGGGGCACTCCTCCTCATCCGAGGCATCCTCCTTCTGGTGCGACCTCTCTTCGGCATCGTCGTCCTTGCCGCCCGTAGAATTGCCCTTCGCACCGCCCTCACTAATATCCTCCTTACCGCCCGCACCACCCTCCACCACATCGTTCGGCACGTCCACCACGTTGTTCGCCACGTCGTCTACCACGTCGTCTACCACGTCGTCTACCACGTCGTCTACCACGTCGTTCACCCCTCCGCCCTCCACGCCGCTTTCCACGCCGTCTTTCCTTTGCTCCTCCTCCTCGTAGTTGATCGCGTCTTCCTGGCCGCCGAAGTTCTTCTCGCTCCCTTCCGCTTTCGAGTTGCTGCTTTTAAACCACATTTTGCCTCTCCGGGGTTCCCATTTAGGGGCTCCGCGGGGGTTAGCGGTGGGTAGCGGAGGTTAGCGGTAGGTAGCGATGACGTAGTGGTGAGAGTTGCTCTGGTTGTAACGTGGCTTCGTTTCAGCTTCTCTCCTCGTGCTCGCAGTGCTCCTCTGTTTTGGGTCACTCACTCCTCATCATAAGGGTGGAATACACATCCGTTGTGGGGTCCTGTAGCGGGAGGGCGATATGTTTTGCGGTTACCACACGCTCGGAGCGAACTCCCCAGTGTGTGCAGCAGGTAAGGCAGCCGATCCACCTCCTTCGTGTACGCACACGCAGGGGGGATCTACACTGGCGCGATGCGCCTACCTGAAGGGGATCGTGAAAGGTACGTTCTATCGGTGAGCGGCCGCACGATGAGCAGATAGCACGACGAGCTGATGGCACACTGAACAGATGGCGCTACGCGCGAGCATAACTGCGAAGAGGTACGTCGCAGCTAAATTGGGGGCAGCTCATCTACGCCACGCTTGTAAAGCAAAATGGGAGGGCGCGTGGCGGGAGCGGGTGAGCAGTGTTCGCCTGACCAGCGGGAAAAAAAGGAAAAAAAAAAGAAAAAAAAAGCAAAAAAAAGGGGAAAAAAAAGGGGAAACACAAAATAGGAAAAAAAAAGGAAACGCAAAATCGGGGATACAATGTGAAAAAGCAAAGAGGGGGAAAAACGGCGAAGCATGTACATACATAAGATGGCGTATCCAAAGCATGTGCCAAAAAAATTAACTGCGTTTTGTTTGGTACACTTGCTTCCGCATAAGCGTTTAAAAAAAAAAAAAAAAAAAAAAAAAAACATTTCTTTGAAATTCCCGTGTAAAAAGAAACACAAAGGGATGCAACAGTTGGTTATTATTTCTTGTTCCTCTTTTTTTTTTTCTTTTTTTTTTGGGCAGGTACTTTGCAATTTTTACCTTCCTATGTTTACCTTGTGGTACCCTTCTTTCCTCTCCTTCCCGCTTGGCACTTTTTTTTTTTAAGTTGGCTGGCCCACAGGGATACCGCGTGGGGAGGGGGTAATCGGAAAAAGAAAAGTGGCAAGCGGGAAGGAGAGAGGCAGCTCCCCCAAAAGAGAAGGTGCTGTATGTATACTATAAACACGTGTAGCTGCAATAGGCGAACCGCGGGTGTATGCCCGGTGGGCGCGAGCACCAGCCCGCGGAGCGGTGGCCCCAAGGCAGGAACAAAAAAAATAAGGAGGCGCAGTCGGGGTTACGCACGTGGTAGGAAAAATAGAAGCCAGCAGCGCGCTTCGCCTTGCCGCCACCGCTTCGCATTGCCGCTTAGGCCGTTGCTCTTGCTCGCCTCTAACCGCCTAACCCGTTAACGGAGCGGCTTCTCTGTGTGCCCTTTCAGCGGCGCCACTACCCCCGCTCTGACTTTTTAACCAGTTGGAAGGCAAAAAAAAAAAATTTTTAAAAAACAAAAAACGAACTAATTGTAGAGAGCAAATGTGCTGACTTGAGAGCTTCTCCTTTTGTGGCTAAATTTTTTTTTTTTTATATTTCGCAGAGGGAGAAAATAATTGAAGGGGGAAAGAGAGAAGCCAAGGTGCCTTGTGGGAAGGGTGCCTTTTTTTTTTTTTTTTTTGACAAATGGGGAATGGCCATCCAGGGTGGGTAACAGGGGAACACACGGAGGGAAGGTAGCTCGAGGGTGTTATTCGGAGGGGCGGCCGTCATCGTCGCGTTGGCCCTCTACTACCATGTGCTGCCCTAGTGCTGCCCTAGTGCTACCCCAGTGCTGCCCTAGTGCTACCCCAGTGCTGCCCTAGTGCTACCCCAGTGCTGCCCTAGTGCTGCCCTAGTGCTACCCCAGTGCTGCCCTAGTGCTACCCCAGTGCTGTCCCTATGCTGCCCCTTTTTTTTTTGCGGTGCGGCAAGCCGATTTCTTCCCTTGACCCCCGCTCGCCGGTGTGCACCCACCAGTGTATGGTCTTTCACTTGGGAGAGGCTCCACAGCGGCAAAAGGAGATCCTCCACAACGTTGGGCGGAGGAGCTTAACGAGGAACAACTGCGGTACCACCACTTCGCCAGTTTGATCGCCTCGGAGAGGTGCACCCAAGAGAGCAGTTGCCGGTGTGAAAAAGGGGGGGGTATTTTATTTGGGTAAAGCGTTCACCAAATTGTTAGGTGCAAAAGGGGAGAGAAGTGGGGAGAGTTCCCACCGTTACTCCAAAGTTACAGTCACACCCGAGCGCAATCACCCGAGCGGCGAAATGTTCCACGCGCGCTGCCAGTCCTCTGAGCTCCTTCTGGGGATTCAGAGCTACTCCCTCGATGAGGGGAAAAGGAGAGGAAAAAGAAAAACCGAAGAGGTCGCAGGAGGAGAAGAACCATCTGGGGGGACAGAACGGGGGGACCGTCAAAGCAAGTACAGCTCAATTGCCAGCAGATTTGAAAAAGTAAAACGCTTGAACCACCCCAATGTGTGCAGCTATTTCAGTTTATCTCGAAGGGGAGGTGACTTTGTGTTAGTCTCAGAATGGTACTCCCTATCTCTGCACGATTTGCTGCGCGAGGAGGAAAGGGGCCTCGTCCGTTTTAAGTTCCTCAGGGGGGTGCAAGGAGGAGGAGCGGGCGGAGGAGTTAGAGGAAGAGGAAGAGCTAAAAGAGAAAGACCGACGGACCGCGCGAGCCTTCCCCGGGAGGGGAGCACCCCCAGGAGGAAGCTCATCGATGCGCACACCACGAAGGAGATAATAAGGCAAATCCTTTCCGCGGTTCACTACTTGCACTCTAAAGAAGTGAAGCTCCTAAATTTGACGCTCAAGGATGTGCTCGTCACCCCCAAGGGACGAATCAAACTTCACAACTACTGTGCGTCTTACCTGTTTGGTGGCTACTGCTGCGCTCCTCGTGATCGGTGTGGCCATTTTTTTAGGAGCACGTTGGGGCGGGTCCCCCCCCAGGAAGAGGCCTCCCCCCATGTGGAGGGTGGAAGCGGCGGTAAAAGCGGCGGTAGAAGCGGAGGCAAAAGCGGCGGCAAAAGCGGCGGTGAAAAAAAGGGAAGCACACAGGTGAGCACCCCCCGTGCAGGCAAACGGCTTGTTGGCAACGCCCTGTACCTGCCCCCCTTTTTCCTGCTCAACCATTTAGCGAGTGGCAAAAGGAAGGGCTCATCCAACTACGACGTTTGCAAACATGTGGATCTCTTCAGCGTGGGGATAATCATCCTGCAGATGGTGAACGGCATATTCGGCTTTGACTTCCTCGTGAGGAATTGCCAACCCCTTTGTGACGAGCCCGTTAGGGGGGAGAACCCCCTCTTGAATGAACTTCACGAAATTGTGGGGACCCTTCAGCGGATGGGCCAAGAGAGTGAGGAAGATGCGGGGCAGCCAAGTGGCACACACACACACGGTGATGCGAATTCACTTTACATTGACACACCAGCGGAAGGGGAAGGCCCGCTGGAAAAGGTGAAGACCATTTTTGTGTGCCTCCTCTACACCAAGGCGTATCTCCTTTTCGCGGATGTGGGCGCCGAGCGGGAGGTCAGCCTGCTGGATGTGAATGTGTATTCCCTCTTTCGCGCACTTGGGGGGGAGCAGCGCCGCAAGGGGGGTGGAAGGGAGGACTCGTCGAAGAATAACCGCCCGGAGAACCGCTCGAAGAACCGCTCGAAGAAGGGCTATGCACACGCCAACCTGCTGGCCCACCGGGTGGCGAAGAGCCTCATCGAGCTGCTGCTCAACGTCAGCGTCAGCGGCCGCTTCGTCAAATGGGTGGAGAGGATCCTCTCCGAGTTTTTCACTCTACATGTGTTGGAGCAAAACGTGCAGGAGATAATGCACCCGGGGGATGCCCATAACGAGAAGGTCCTTTTTTTTAACCTTCTTCATAAGTGTTTGTCTTTACGAGGAGGTGAGCAGCATGGTTCCTCTTCTCTCCTCTCCCACCCGTATTTCTACCCCCGGGGGGGCGCACCCAGTTGGCCCCGAAACGAGGACATCCTGATGAAGCAGTGGGGAGGAGAGCAGCCACAAGGGGGGGGGACTCCCCGACAGGGAGAAGCAGCATCAACGTGTTTTTCCCATTGGAAGAAAGAACAAACCTGCGAAGCGACCCATTGCAACCAATACGTAGTGGAGTACATCCGAAGCAATACCTGGGAGGACCAACTGCAGAGCAAACATTTCATGATGACGAAGGATATTCACCTCTGGTTTGGTGTGCTCTACCGAATGAACTACTTCGAAGAGCTGCTCCTCCATAGCGGGGTGAACAAGGCGTGCAGCATCTTGAGGTTGCCTTACCTAGCCTATAAAAAGAAGAAACAATTTTTCGATTTTTTCTTTTTCCGCTTTTATGAGCTCCTTCTGTTGGGCAGATACCAGGGGGTGCTGAGCGTGTACTTTCATTTGACAAAAGGGGATGCAACTGTAGGGACTTCACACCGGTTTGGTAACTTCCGACGTACTTATAGACGGGGGATATGCCGTGCGGACTCACCCAACGGGGGTACGTGCACCAATGGGTATGCCTTCTTTGTGAAAGGGAGAAAACGACCCCTCATGGGGAGGAGGAACAACCTCCGTGGGATCTCTCACCGGGGTGGCATTTTCACGAGGGATAAAACTTTAGAGAGGAAGTGGGTACAGACGAATGGGTACCCTTCCGGGGGGGGGACGATCGCCAAAGGGGAGAAGCCTTATGGAGAGTTTACCTCAACACACGAGGAAGGTAGCGCCCATTCTTTCTTTTTTAACATTCCGATGGAGGCAAAATATGCATCCCTGCCGCTGCGCGAGTGCGGGGAGAAGAGAGTGCTGGGGGTGAGGCTGGTCGAGTTTTACGACGCGCTGGAGGATGCCCACAGGTTAGTCGAATCGAAGGAGCAGAGTGGTGGCAACAACTACCCCGTCGGAAACGTAACCTGCGTGTATGAGAAGGAGCACTCCTTCCTGCACCAGTATAGCCTCCACCTAAAATTGCAAAAATTGCTAACATTGGACCCGCTCAACAGAGACGAATTGGAGAAAGAGGTGAGGAGGGGATTCCCAGGCCACATGCGGGGGGTAGCCTACCTCACGCTGCTTGGGTATAGGTACTTCTTACTGGTGAGACAAGCACCGGGGAAGAAACATAAAATGAGGCGATTAATTTGTGAGGCTTCATCAAACGGAGGAGCAACCTCGTCGGTTAAGCGGTTAGGGGAAAACCCACTGGACAGCTTCACCAGGGAGGAGCGGTCAGCCAACTTCCCATCAAATTGGGGATCCAAATGGCAGATTCATCACTCGAGTGGAAACACAGAGGGGAGCACTGGTAGACGTGGCGAAGGGGAAGATGCTAAAGAGGGGACTCTCTATAAGCACCCCATCAGTACAGCTAAACAGCCTATGGAATCGTTTCTTCGAAAAAGGAGACGATATAACGACCTGGTGGGAAGCCCCCAATTTGCGAAGAAAATGCGCACAATTGAGCTACTGCTTTACATCAAATTGGGGGTAAGCAACAAGCACCTCAGGAGTTTGCTCCTCCCGTTATGTCTGCTCTACTACGACAGTACGTACCTGTGCTACAAGTGTAGCAAAGGGGTGGTTCAGAAATATTTGATGGGCCTACTTTCAAGTGAGAGGAACTGGAGGGAATTCGCCTACACGTTTAATTGCCTGCTAAGTTATTACGCTCCCGAATTGACTCTACTCTTTTTTAAAAACGGCATCCACGTCGAGAGGTTGGTCTACAGTTGGGTGTGCTCCCTATTTGCCAACTTCTTCAATGCGCAAAGTTTTTTTTGGCTACTTGATAGGATTCTTACGCAGCCGAGGTGCTACCTCTTTTTTGTCTGCGTCAGCATTTTGATTTCGCTGAAAAGGCACATCGTTATGAACATGTGCAGGGAAAATTTTTACAAACATATATTTTCGCTAGCTCCCTTGGTGAACCTGAATTTCGTTTTGAAGACCTCCATGGATATGTTTAGCAGCTGCCCCATGACGCAGGTGGGGTTTCCTCGGGTAGGTAGCGGCCTTGGGGAAGAGACAAACACCCCGCGGGGGGTGGAGAAGAATCTTAACGGGGATGCGAACCTGCTGGGAAGTGAGCGGGCCCATATTAACTACCTGCCGTATCTCATCGGGGACGCCAACTGGGTGCGCTACTACGTGCATAGGGACACCTTTAGGGTGTACCGGAAGAGGGGCGGGGGAAGCGGCTCGGCCAGCAGGACAACTGTTAAGTCGTCAAAGGGGGCAGGTGAAGCGGAAAAGTTGCGGCTTAAAAAGTTAGAGAGTGAGAAATTAAAGCTTAAAAAGTTGCATCTTAAAAAGTTGCCACTTGAAAAGGTGCCGCTTCAAAAGTTGCAGCTTGAAAAACTAGAACTGAAAAAAATAAAACGCAAAAAACTAAACGATGACGACTCGGGGGGGAGTGGCCACTTTGCCAACTTGCCCGCACCCGCGCAGGAAGATCAAAGAGCAGACGCACAATGGGGAAAGGCAAAAACGCGACGAGCTGCGCGTCACTGCGAATTATTTTTACGCAATTACAAGATAAACAAAAAAAAAAAAAACTTAAGTGAGTTCTCCCACTACGAAACGGACGAAACGGACGTCGTGACAAATGGCAAAAGTGGAGATAAACAGATGGGGAAAAATAAAAATGTTGGCGGCGGAGCCAAATGCGCGTACTACAAGTTAACAAATAAAAACGTTAAAAAGAAATTCAAACGGGAAGATCTTGTTCGGCTGTGCAACTTTCCCATGTTTCCATTTGTTTACGTCACAGACTTGGCGAACGAAGTATCTCTGGACAATTACCTCATTGTTGATATGAGATCCCCGGAGGAGTTTAAAAAAAAAAGACTAAAACATTCTGTGCACGTTAACGCCTTTTTAATTAACTTTAAAAAAGGAGTTTATGTCAACTACACAGATGGTAGTTACGACGTGGACACCCACTTGAAGACGATTATCCTCGCGTTTGGCAGCTCCGTATTAGACTTTGATGCCATTTACAATTTTTTGAACTTAAAAATTAAGCGTATCACCATTCTCTGGGGGGGTTTGCACTGCGCCTTCAGTGGCCTTCCAGCGAGTTGTTTCACATAGGGGCAGCGCAGGGGTATAGCGTTAGCGCTGTGCATAGTGTTAGCGCTGGACGACTTGGGATCGGCCCCCCACGCCCTACAGAGCTAAGTGGCGCGTTTGATTGCCTTTATGGAAAAATTTGCCCAGCTAGCTTTTTTAAGCGGCGTGTTTGCATATTTTTTTTTTTTTCTTGTTTTTTATGCTCTTGTGGGGAAGTTTTACCTGACCCAGCTAGCTATTTTAAGCGGCGTGTTTGCATATATTTTTTTTTTTCTTGTTTTTTATGCTCTTGTGGGGAAGTTTTACCTGACCCAGCTAGCTATTTTAAGCGGCGTGTTTGCATATATATTTTTTTTTTTCTTGTTCTTTATATGCCCTTGTGGGGAAGTTTTACCTGACCCAGCTAGCTTTTTTCACCACCAATGGTTCGCAATTCGCTTTATATTCGTTTTTTTTTTCGTTACACCGTGCACACCATACTGAGTGAGCACACACTGTCAAGCAAAGTTAACCCATGTGAAGCAGCCTCATCTTCTTCGCTAATGCAACGAAATTGTATGGGGGAAAGAGGGGGGCATACGCCATGGAGACCCCACAGGATTGGCCTTATCTGCCTACCATCGACGTTAACACGGGGGAGATACTTGTGCGCTTAGGAGCGCGGCCATTTGGCTTAACGTTGTCACAGTTCGTCGCGGTTTACGTTCGCGGGTCACCTCTCGGATGACCTCCTTGGATCACCCCCGGATCACCTTCTTGGTTCGCTTTGACCCGTTTGTCCTTGCTTCTCCCCCTCGCTTGAATTACCCGTTCGGCACAGAAAAATCAGTCCGTGCTCGGGATGGAGGAACTAAATGCGCTCCCCCCGTTGGCCAAGGCGGAGCGGGGATTCGACCGGTTAATCCTCTCGGCCATGCGTCTACATGTGCAACTTGCGTTTCGCTCGTTTCGTTCATTCCGCTCGTGCCGCTTCGTACCCCTTCGTACCGCTTCACGCCGCTTCATTCCGCTTCATTCCGCTTCATTTTTGTGTGCTCCTCTAATGCTTCCCACTCATCAGTCGCGACAACCATTCCGTCCGCTCAGCTCCATGGCTTGGTCAAACGCGCCAGTGTGTATGTTGTGAAAGGGGAAGGAAGCCACGATTACGCTATGCCCACGTGTAGAAATGCACACAACTTTTTGCGTTTTATTTTTTGTGCTCGCGTGGCACACCTTCCAATACACACTGCGCGACAATGCTTCATTATTTTTTTTTTTTTTTTCTTTTTTGTCGTCCATTTTGTGCATATCGAAGAAATTTTAATTAAAAGGAAAAAAAGGGAGATAAAAAAAAAAAAAAAAAAAAGGCGAAATTACGACTTCTTTAATTTAACAAAATGGGGCTACAAACCAACTGGGCCCATTCGAACTTCCATTGGGGCCTTTACAATTGTGTACCAATCCAGTAGGCGCAAGGGGAACACATCGGATGGGGGGATAAAATGAGGAAGCAACATAAAAAAGGAATGGAAGAGGAAACAAACCGGACGATAATATGCTCCACAAAAATGATAGCCCTCCGTTGGTAGGTCTTTCGCTAAGCAGGTCATCTTTCGCGAAGCTAGCTGGGCTCGCTCGAGCTGACAAACTGGGGGTGTACTGGGGGTGTACTGGGGGTGTACTGGGGGTGTACTGGGGGTGTACTGGGGGTGCACAGCGGAATGCCCTTTGCAAAGCTGCAATCTTCTTCACAGGGAGGGTCAGTAACCGCTTGAAGAAGTTGGTCTACCTAATTGGCAGCGCGGCTCTTGGCCTGTCCTCACCATCATCACCATCTCGCCCCTCCCTTCGTGTGTCTTTCCCTTTTTCATTCGCCTTACTTGTTCATATTTTTCCTAATCAGCTTTTCCTTCAGCTTGGACATCTTCTTCTCCCAGTTTTCACTATCGTTGGTTTTATTTTTCTGAACGTAGTACTTCCTCGAGGGGGTGTCGGCTGCGTTATACACATAACGGTCTCTCTCCGTGTGCGCGTGCTGGTCACTTTCGTCGTGAATCTTCTTCGCCACGTGGTTGCCACTGCCACTTCCTTCATTTTCGTTTGAGTGGGGTCTCTTCCTGCTTACGTTTGGCTCCACTCCGTTAGGTTTTTTCTTCAAAATGTCGTGCGAGGAGTTGCTGCCCTTTGGCATTCTCGGCGTGTTCTTGCCGTTTTCAAATTGTTTCTCCCTATTACGGTCTCGCTCAGCCTCCCTATTTCGGTCTCGTTCTGCTTCCCTATTTCGCTCTCTTTCTGCCTCCCTATTTCGCTCTCTCTCTGCCTCCCTATTTCGCTCTCGTTCTGTTTCCCTATTCCTTTCCCTTTCTGCTTCTCTATTCCTTTCTCGCTCGACTTCCCTATTCCTTTCTCGCTCGGCTTCCCTATTCCTTTCTCGCTCGGCTTCTCTGTTTCGGTCTCTCTCGGCTTCCCTATTCCTTTCCCTTTCTGCATCTCTATTCCTCTCCCTTTCTGCCTCCCTATTCCTCTCCCTCTCTGCCTCCCTATTTCGATCTCTTTCCCTTTCCCTTTCTCGTTCTCGCTCTGCCTCTCTGTTTCGGTCTCTTTCTCGCTCCCTATCCCGTTCCCTTAAAGTTTGTCGCTCCCTCTCCGTTTCTCTTGGGCGATCCCTCTCTGCATCTCTTTGTCTGTCCCTCTCCGTTTCTCTTGGGCGATCCCTCTCTGCATCTCTTTGTCTGTCCCTCTCCGTTTCTCTTGGGCGATCCCTCTCTACATCTCTTTGTCTGTCTCTCTCTGCTTCCCTGGGTCGGTCTCTCTCTGTATCCCTGGGTCGGTCTCTCTCTGTATCCCTGGGTCGGTCTCTTTCTGCTTCTCTCTGTCGTTCCCTTTCCGCTTCTCTTTGTCGGTCCCTTTCTACTTCCCTCGGTCGTTCCCTTTCTACTTCCCTGGGTCGTTCCCTCTCTGCTTCCCTCGGATGATCCCTCTCTCTTTCTCTCTCTCTTTCCCTCTCTCTTTCCCTCTCCTTCTCTCTATTTCTCTCCCTTTCCTTGTTCCTCCTTTTCCCCCTTTCACTGTCCCCTTCCCGTTCCGCTTCCCCCTGTCTGTCCCTCCTCTCAATTTTCTCCCCCTCCTCCTTATTCCTGCTGTCCCTTTCCCTATCGGCACGCAGAGTATCTCCATTCTGGGTGCTTTTCCTTCCACTGGGATGCGAATTGTCCCTTTTGTTTCTCTCCTCATAATGTTTCGCCGACCGCAGCTTACCATTCGTATTAGACTCCTTTTGTACCTGTGCTGGGGGTTGCTCCTTCTCACGCGAACTTGGTTTGTCTCTTTCGTTCGCTTGTCCTTCTCGACTCCGGCTGATGGATTTCTTCAATCTGTTTGTCTCTTTCTCCTTCGCATTTCTTTTGTGATGACTATCAGGGCCATTCCTTTCTGCGTTACCTCTGCTCGGGTTCTCCCGTTCATTCGAATGGTTTTTTTTTCTCTCTCTATCGGTTCTAGGTTTGTGTGGATTATCCTTTCTGTGCCTCTGCTGCTTCTCTTCTGTCTTCCTCGGGGAGCGTTCCTCCTTGGGGTCACCTTCGTGGGGATGGGCACATTGGGGGTGAGGTTATTAGCATGAAATTGAAAAGAGGTGCAAAAATGTGGGGGTCTTCCTCTCATGTGGGTGGAAAAACCATCTACACGCGTAAAAATGTACATCCCTTTCGATGAACCATTCGAAGGTAGACACTCGCATGGCACGTTTGTCTCTCTCTCGTTTCGTTTCTTTGATCCAATTACCTTTTTCGCGATTTTGCTTTGTCTCTTCCTTCGGGGGTCTTTCCCTTTTCGGCTCGGCGATTCCCCGCGAGTCCTTTTCGCTAGGGGGGTCCCTCGTAGATTTTCGGGTCGATTCGCTAGGGGGTTCCTTTGTGGGTTTGCGGGTCGATTCGTTAAGGGGTTCCTTTGTAGGTTTTCGAGTTGATTCATTAGGGGGGTCCTTTCGGGCTTTCTCCTCCTTCTTCTCCTCCTTTTCCTCCTTCTTCTCCTCCTTCTCATCAGCTTCCTCTTCCTCCTCATCAGCTTCCTCTTCCTCTTCCTCCTCCTCCTCCTCATCCTCTTCCTCTTCTTCCTCCTCATCTTCTTCTTCTTCCTCCTCCTCCTGCTTCTGCTGCTCTTCCTCCACGATCACTTCTTTGATCACTTCTTTGATGACTTCTTTGCCGCCTCCGCGCTTGCCCTTGAGCGACCGCTCCACATTAGCATCTTCCCCCTTAGCATTGCCACGCGTGGGAGGGCGTCCACCAAGGCGCCCACTCTCAGGTGTGTCATCCCCATTGGGAGCGCTACCCTCTTTGAAGGCCATCTTCCCATCATCTGCGCTCACCATTTTGTCATTACTGTGGCGATTCTTTTTTCCTCCCTCGGGGGGATCCTTTTTCTTCTTCACTGTGTTGCTACTGACTTGTTGGTCGTTCGATTGGGTAGGCCCCTTATTAACTATTTGCACATCGTCTGACTCTCTTTTTTCCTTCTGCGTTTGTTTATTGGCTGGGATGGCCAGATGGTCGTCATCCATCATGGTGCCTCCCAGATCTGTGATGCCCTCTATCGTGTTCAGCGTAGCGTCGTTCATCGACCGGGTGTTCATTCCCTCATCGATTGACCCATCTGCAGCTACGTCTGCGATAACGTCGGTAATGACATCGCCATGCTCCCCAGGGTGAACGTCCAGGTTCAAACCTTCAAGAGCATCTCCGTGTGCAACGTCAAGCGCAAAGTCAAGCGCAGCGTCATGGGGAACCCCCCCCTCAGCTGCCATCCCCTCAGCAGCCATCACCTCAGCCGCCACCACCTCAATCGCCGTTCCCTTCCCCCTTCTCTTCCGCTCCCCCTTCCCTACAGCAGCGCTATCTTCTAATTTCAAAAACTTGCAGATGCGCTGCTCAATGTCCGAGTCGTAGTTTGACTCATCGGAGGTGAACACAATGTTGTTACCCAAACTGGATCTTGATTTGAAGGAGGAGGAACAGGAGGAGGGGGAGCTGCAGGAGGGGGGATGGCGGTAGTCCCTGTTTGACTCTCCTCCACTGGGGAAGGAGGTAACATTCCCTTCAAGAGGCACCCCCTGTTCTGACGTTTTTAGCTTCTTCTCATATCTCCTCTGCACTTTACAAGTCCAGTCTCTCAAATTAACAAAACTAGAGTTGCTCATTTTTTTCTTCCTCTTTCGGCTGTTCTTCTTTTTGAGGCCATCAGAACTGGGGCTGCGTTCTCTGCGGGGAGAGCCCAGCTCCATCGATTGGAAGTTCACCTCTTCCGCTTCCATGATGGCCATGCAGGTCGTCGTCATTTAGCTGGACTGCTACGGTGGGGGGGGTAAGCCTATGGAGATACGCCTTCTGAGCGAACAACTTGCCAGCTGAGCTCACTGCTTCGCTTAGGCAAAGCTGCACCCCCGGTGTAAAACTGCTTCGGAAGGGACCACCCTCTTATCGCTTCATCGGGATGGCCTTTCCCCCCCTGCAGTTGAAGCGACTGCTCAGTGCAGCTGCTAACACGTGGGGGTAAATACTACCCGTTTAAGCGGTCCCCCCAAAAAAAGAAGAAAAAAAAAAAAAAAAAAAAACCGTTGATGAAAAGAAGTTGCACAAAGGGTCACTGCATATGTGTGAAGCGACCCACCCCCGCAGGCACAACCTCGATGACGCCCAAAGGTCAACACGCCCGGGCGTCAAAACGGAGTTTACAAAATTAATGGGGAGAGCTAAAAAAAAAAAAAAAAAAAAAAAAAGAAATAACTTTTGAACAGTGTACATACGTGAAGGGGCGCTCCTGGTGGGCATTTCCATTTAGGGAAAGATCTGCTCTCCCGAAAATTCAACCGGGGTGGCTTCTAATCATGTGTGGTGCAAACGTGTCTTTGTCTTTGTGATTTACTATTATGGGATGAAGTGGGGGCTCGCACTGCTACGGCGGGAAGAGCACATTGTGCACATGCGTTGCAGTGCGGAAGAGGAGAAAAAAAAAGGGGAGAAAAAGGGGAGAAAAATAACAAGAAACTCTTTACACTGCTCAAGCGAGGCACACTTGCTGGCTTCATCTCACGCGCTGCACGTTACCACCACGGGGATGCTACCCCATTTACACTTTCACGTTTGATAAGAAGTGCTCGCTGTGTACGAGGGGACATGTGTGTAGGTGGGCGAACGAAACGGCAAAATGGAGAGGTTCGCCGTGGAGTGGTTCGCCGTGGAGTGGTTCGCGGTGGGGTGGTTTGCGGGGAGTGCTTTGTGATGGAGAAGGAAACCCTACGGCGCAGTGGCTCAGTAGCACAGTGGCTCAGCAGCACAGTGGCTCAGCAGCACAGTGGCACGGGGGCTACACGAAGCATCACGCGTCAAAACGCACTGCAGCATTTTTTGCGTGCTCCCTTTTCGTGAAGGGGTATCTCCATTCATACATATAATTTAAACATACGTCCGACTTAGTCGTCCGTTTGGTGATTCAATTCGTTCGTCTAAGTTTGGCAGTACAACCACTCCGCGTTGTGTTTAACGCGGGGGGGGAGGGGGTTAATTAAAATGGGGAGGGTGGCACAAACAAGGTGGGAAAAAAAAAAAAAAAAAAAAAAAAAAAAAGCAAAAAGCAAAAGGCAAACCGCAAACCGCAAAACGCAAAATGCAAAATGCAAAACGCAAACGACGTTTTAGGGGGTGACCCACATTACAAACTGACGCCCCCTGCAGGTATTTCATACATATGCACGCGCACAAAGTGTGCAGCGTTCACCAGGCAGGGAAGCAAAAAGGTAGGAAAACAGGGGAGAGTGTTATAGTGTTATAGTAACGATGGTGGAACAAACAAATAAAAGGGCTCTATACTTAGCGTCGCCTTGGAGTAGCATTCCTCCGCGGGTTGCAGAAGTGCCAGGTAGGTGAGTTTGCTGGGGGGGCGCCACATATATATATAAATATATATGCATACGTATATATACATACGTATATGCTCATATATATGCCTATATGTATGCACGCGCGACACAACAGAGTGTCACGTGCTGGTAGCTACTTCGTCCCCCAAGTGAAGGCAGGGAGGTAGCCACTTTTCGCCGCTGGCCAGTCGCCCGCGCGAGAATACGTATGCGTAAAAAAAATGGGCATATGCAGGGCCTTGCGCATAGGCGCACGTGAAATATCGCATGAGGGGAAGCATGAGGAAGGTTTTTTTTTTTTTTTTCTTTTTTCTTCCTATGCTACTTGGCGGGCGCTCTTTTTTAAGGAGTCACTATAAAAAGGCGTGTGAACTGACATTGGGCTGTGGCAGGGGGAGAAGAGACGTAAAAAATGGGGGACGCGCGCGCATTCGTTTCTTCATCGCATTTCTTATTTGTTCGCACGTTTTGGCACGTATTTCTTCTTCGTACGTTTTGGCACGTATTTCTTCTTCGTACGTTTTGGCATTTATTTCTTCGTATCTTTGGGTACGTATTTTTTTTTTATTTTACTTTATTTTTTATTTTTTTATTTTTGCGCGCCGCTTAGCTGCGCATCGCTTGGGCACTCGCCTCCTCCTCGTGGGGAAAAAAGCGAAGTATCTTTTTCAAACGGAGAAGAAGAGGAACGCGAAAGGGGCGCGCAAGAAATGTTTTGCGAATTGTTGTTTGGGGGCAGCCTGGCACGGCGAAAAGGGAAAAGAAAAAGAGGAGGCAATCCGCGTAAATAAAAATTCCCCTGTTTTTTCGAGGCGTAATGGGAACGCGGCACATGAAGAGCAAACGCATGGGGTGATGAGGCGCATGAAACGTATGAGGCGCATGAAACGTATGAGGCGCATGAAACGTATGAGGCGCATGAAACGTATGAGGCGCATGAAACGTATGAGGCGCATGAAACGTATGAGGCGCATGAAACGTATGAGGCGCATGAAATATATGAAGCACATTCAGCACATGCAGCATATGAATCGCACGCGATGCAGGGGGCACGCCCGCTTGGTGGGATTCTTAAATACATAAGCATGTGCACATAGGCCCGTATGCTCACCGCGCGGCGGTAGGTTAGCAAAAGGGCAATCGCGGCGTAGCGCTCTGTTGGCGGAGTAGCGCAGCGCTGGCAGAGTGTTATATAATATATTCCGGTGGCTGCTTTTATTTTTTTTATCGCTTTTGGCTAGCGACGCGTTGCTAAAGTTTGCTTGTTCCCCCTTGGGGTGGAGCGTATCCCGCAGGTGCAGCAACGGATTGCACTCAGGACGCCTTTGCGAATATATATAACTGCGCGGTGCCTTCTATAAAAAAAATAATACGGTTAGGGTTTTCTTGCACGTTGGGGAAAAAACAAGCAGCGCATCAAGTAGCGCGATGAGCAGCGCGGCAGGATGACAAATGCTCACGTAACTGTTACGTACATGTGAATGCGCGCGCCAGGTGGCCTCTCCTTACCGTGGCGCATCTGATTGAGTAACGTTCGACTTTGTTCTCCCTTTTTTTTTTCTTTTCCGTTATGGTGAAGGGGAGGAGAGGAGAGGGGTCCCCCACAGGCAATTCGATAAACACGCAGCCGTTGCGGCAGTGTTGGCGGAAATTTTGGCGCTTTTTGCGGCAGTTCTGCACACAGTTTGGTGCGACACTGACGGGATGACTTCCCAAAATGGAGGATTCTCGCGCGGGGAACGAACCGTGTGCCATGAACACGCGCCAGATGCGCGGGGATAAATGGACATCATAATTTTGTCAACAAAAAAATTGAGTGATGTGTGGAAAGTGCAGGCATGGCAACGAAAAAAAAAAGAAAAAAAAAGAAAAAAAAAAAAAAAAAAAGTGAAATGGGAGGGGCGATATGAACTGAACACGCAAAGGGTGAGGGACGAATTGTTCGCTTTGCTTTGCTTTGCTTCTCTTTCCTTCGCATTTAGCTTCGCGTTTTTTTTTTTTTTTTTTGCGCCAGGGGGGGTACACCTCCGAGGGTAAATTACGGAATGCGCGCAGAAGCACCCATCCGGGGGAACGACGCGCGGGATGTCTGCGCGTATGCGGGGGAATGCTCCCGCGGATTCGTCCAGAGTCCGCACAAGTGAGGTTATAAATCCGCTGTGCAAATCGGCTTTGTCGTTCCGCTGGGTAAGTCCGCTCGGCAAATCCGCTTGGCCGTTCCCCTTCGCTGCTTCACTGCTTCGCGCCTTCCCGCGGATGCACCTGCCCCCAGTTTTCCCCCCGCGTCAGGCCACGTTCCTGTTTTTGTTCCCCATCCCCTTCTGGTGCATATCCTTCCAGTCGTCCCACTCCCGGTCCATGGCCTCCTTCTCGCTTTCCTCCTGGGAGCTCTTTTTGTAGTGGTCGTCCTCATCTGCGCCGTTTTGCTGGCCCCCCCGTTCGTCTTCGCTTCCGAGCGTGCTGCCTCCCCTGCTGGCGCCCCTGCTTCCCTTGAGGGCGTACTCCATTTCTATCTTGGCGCACTCCTCCAGCGATATGGTGGGGAGGTTGTGTGCGGGGGTGAAGACGAGGTCTCGGTAGTATTTCCTCATTTGGGTCACGTCGGCAGGGGGCATGTTCTTTTTGATGGTGAAGAGCCAGGGTTTTTTGAGGCCCCCGTTTGGGTGGTTGCTTGGGGGGGATTTCCCCAGATGTGGTTGTCTCGCCTCGCTTGTGAGCTGCCCATTCTGCTGCTGCTTCGCCTCGTTTGCGTTCTGCCTGCTGCGCATCTCCAAGACCTCCAGCTCCGTGTCTATCAAATCCAGCATGTTGAGCGTTTGCAGGCATTTGCACTTTATGAGGGACAGGCACGCCTCCCTAAGTTCCTCCTCCTCCAAGTCCTCATCAAAGCAGCAGAGGTTACAATTAGGAGAGGTACCTTTCTTCACCTTCATTTTAATAATATTATTATAGAATTCTTGAAACTTCTTTTCATCTTTGGCTCTTTTAATTTTGATGTTTCTCCTGTTGATCGCCTCCGATGTGTCTCCCAACTGATCGAGGAGGTAATCGTCCACTGGGGCTATGCGGTACATACTCACAAGGTTAACGAATTCGCCGAAAAACAATTTTGAGTCCTTCAATCGGTCGCTTCTAATTTGAATGTTAATTGTTTCGTAGCTTAGGGCCCCCAGGATGTAGGGGATAAACAAGAACCTTAAATGCTTGGTGTTGATGTCATCTGCCTCTTCATTTTTGGAGAAAATGTCCGACGAGCTGATGTACTTTGCGAAGATTTTAAATGCGTAGATGAGCTCGTCTATAATTTCGTCTTTGTTGTTTATCACTTCCTTGGGGGGGGTCGGTACTGTGTGGGTGCCGTGGAGCTCTGCGAATTGGAGGAACTCCTTTTTGCGGAAGAGGGACTCGTACGTGCTGGGTTGCTTGCTGTTCTTCAGAACGTAGTCGTCGAAGAGGAGGTACAGCTCGTCGTACAGGGCTGTCGCGTCGCGCGGCCCCCCCATCGTGCCGCGCGGTTGGCAACTTCAGCGGCGTCGGCGGCGTTGGCGGATTACTGCGCGAGCTGCGGGTCAGTTCGCCGCCTTAACGTTTAGGCTTCGGCAACTGCAGCTTCGCAGCTTCTTCGCCACTTCGCTACTTCGCTACTTCGCTTCTTCAACTGCTTCACCACTTCAACTCCTTGTTGTCCTTTTTTTTTTTTTTTTTTTTTTTCCTGGGACTCCCCAACTTGCGGCGCGTAGCCCTTCACACCTGCGGGGGATTTTTTTCTCTCGCCAAAGAGGGGCGCAAGACTCTACATGTGAGGCATTCGCCAAGGCGGTTCGAAAGGATGCTCATAAGGAGGTTCGAAATGCGTTTTTCTAAATTGCTCGCAAAGCGGTTTGCCAAACCCTGAGCGTTGGGGAGGACTGGCCCATTTTTTTATCCCCACGCGGAGCGGCTACAAAACGCACCAACAACAGCGCCGCGGAGCAATTTAAAAAAAAAAATTTCGCAAAGGAGACTTGCGCGAGATGGCAAGTGAGCAGCTGGGGACAGGGGGGAGGGGTACACCAAACCGTTTGAGAAGAGCCAACGGGGGTGATCAGAAAATTAAAATGTCAGCCTTTTTACTTGGCGCGGAGAGGTAGCTGCTTTCGTGCGGAGCGGCAGTATGTCCGTTCGTGTTTTTTCTTTTCCGCATGATTTGCTTTTTTTTTTTTTTTTTTTTGCCGTGTGATTTGCCTCTGTGTGTGCTGAAGTCGTTCCCCCTGTGGACCTGGTTGAGCAGCAGGGCTGGTAGGTAGAGCGCAGGGAATTCGTTCCTTCTCCACCCTCAGTGGTGTGTCCCCCCCTGTTTGTCAATCCAGTTAGGCGGCCTCGAACAACGTGAGGGTATGATCACTACGTATGTGCAACGCCATTTTGGAGGGAAGCATCTCAGTGGAAGAGTCACGTCCTCCTCATTGAGAGATAAGTGGTATGCCATCACATGGGAGGTGCCAACGGGGGGGCGTACATCTGAAGCGGTTGAATGTGGGCATCTCCTTTGGGGAGACACCTCGTGACAGGGCCCCCCATTTGGGCAACCCCATATAGCACTTCAGGACACCCTCGGGAATGGCTTCTCCTTCTCCTCCTCCTACTTCTACTCCTTTTTTTTTTTTTTTTTTTCTTGGCAAAGCTACCACCATGTGTGGTAGAGCGGTAGGTGCTTGCACGTGGGTCGAAAAATAACTTACGTGCTTTTTCATTTGGTCCGCTTGGGAACCTTACATTGGATTACACAGAGGAGGAAAGGCAAAATAGGCAGGCGGAGTGAACGAAGCGGTGGAGCAAAGGAAGCGGCGGAGCAAGGAAGACAGTGGAGCTTTCGCCCCCTCGTGTGCCGCACATGCAGCACATGCAGCACATGCAGCACCTACTGGAGGGGCTTAAACCCAGCGGGGGGAACCCCGCACTTGTGGGCAGGCCCTTTCTGCGCAGGCAGCGCAGGCACAAAACCTTCGACGAGAGAGAACGGGCCTTCTTCGACCAAATGCACAGCGAGTGGTGGAATGATCACCAGAAGGCCAAGCCAACATGGTGCGACGTACTTCACAAAGTCGCAGGGGCAAACACCTACAGCCTGCACGACTACAACAGGCACAGGTTCCACTTCATCAGCAGGAATTATGCGTTCCTCTTTTACGAGAAGATGAAGGAGGGGGGGCAGCAGGGCAGGCAGAAGGAAGGGAAAAGGAAAGGAGAAGAGAAAGAAAGCAAAGGAGAAACGAAAGAAAACAAAGGAGAACACCCAAACGACATCACCATAAACGTCCTCGACGTGGGCTGCGGCGGAGGCATCCTGTGCGAGTACATGCGGAGGAACTTCCCCTATTTTTGTCTCCAAAGTGATGTAGTAGGACGAGGCGCAGGGTGCGGTGATGTGCCTGGGAGGAAGGTGCAAATTAACATCGACGGGATTGACGTGTCTAGTAAGCTCATAGACGTGGCGCGCAGGAGGCAGCAGGCCGAGGGGGCACAGTACACAGGGGTAGCCCCTCTACACACCAGCAACGGAAAAGGAGACATACCCCCCCGACCATCCCGCCTGGAAGAAGGACCCTACTGGGGGGAGAACCAAAGGGAGAACACCCCATGGAGCAACTTAAATGTGCAGATAAACCAAAGCTACTATAACTGCGATGTAAGTGACTTCACAAAATGGAGCAACCGGGAGGGGAAAAGAAAATATAACATCGTGGTGTCGTCCGAAGTGATTGAGCATGTGCCCAATGGAAAAAAGGAGGAGCACATAAGGTGCATCAGTCAGTTATGCTCCCCCGAGGCTCTGGTCGTTTTTACAACGATTGGCAAAAATTTTCTTTCCTATTTGTACTCTATCATTCTAGCTGAGTACGTCACTGGGATGGTGAAAAAGGTAACTGGTGTGTGTTGGTGGGAGGGGGAACTCCTTTTATTCGTCGCTTTGCTTCCCCTCTCCTTGGCCCCTCCGCGTCTGATCTCAGCACGTTTGTCCGATTAGCTGTTGGGTGGATTACCTGCTTGTTTGCCTTCCTTCACCTCTTTTTTTCTCTTCTCCCCTTCCCCCCCGCAGGGCACACACAACTACGAGCAGTTTATCGGATCGGACCAGCTGACCCAGCTGTGCGCCCTTTTTGATTTGCAGAACTTGAGCACGGAGCACGCGGTGTACGTCCCCTTTCTGCGCGACTACTTCCCCACGCGCTGGCTGAGGTTGCTTTATCTGTCCGCCTTCGTTTACCGGGGGGGCGGTTAGGCAGTTAAGCGGTTGTTGCGCCGCTTTTACGCGGCTATTACGCGGCTGCTACACTGCCACGGGCTAACGCCGTGATGCAAAAGAATACACCTGCATGCATACACACATATGCGTGTGCCACTCTGGTAATAGTTACAACAGGGGGGGTGGTTGCGACTTTTGGGCCCACGTTGGGGTTGCCTCTTCCCAGGAGACGCGAATTCCTCATCCGCTGTTCCTGTACCCACGTTTGGAAAAACCACCTGACTTTTTGCAATATGCAAATTTATACCTCTTGTCTCATCGGAGAGGAAAAAGTGCACGTGGAAAGTATCCTGACGGTGGGTGGCGAAGTGGTGACTCCAAGTTTGGAGCGCTCTCCCCAGTCATGTAACAACCCCTTGGTATGAAGAACGCCTTCCCTCCCTGCTGCCCTTACTTTGTGTAACTGCTCACCGTTTGGCACATTTTTATGGCTTCACTTCGCCGCTTCATTTGTTGCTATTCAGCATGAGCAGCGGGGGCCACCTGCCAAACAAATTATGCCTCCGCCGCACCAGCCCAACGTGGCCAATTAATTTTTTTTTTTTTTTTTGCAAACTTCTCCTTTTTTTTACATTCATTTTGCCCTTCAAATGGGAAAAAAAAAAGAGGCAGCAAATAAATAGCCTTCAAAAAAATAGCCCCAAAAAAACAGCCTCAAAGGAGGTTCATCAAAGCGATTTTTTTTTTTCAAAACAACTGCGGGAATAACAGTGCCTCTGCAGAAGGGGATTTTTATGCGTACCTTGGCCAACCAGGGGGGTAAAGGCGAGCGAAAAAGTGGGATGCAGGGAGAAGCGCCCTCTCCCGCGTTTTCTCTCGCTCCCACTTTTTCGCTCGCTCACTCGTACGCACGCTGGACGGTGGGAGGAGAGGCCCCTTCCACCCCCCGACGGTCCGCGCGAATAAGAGCGACTCTGCTGGTGAGCGGCTGGGACGCTGTTATGTGAGGGGGCACACATAGCTATACACGTAGCTATATATATATAGAGAGAGAGAGAGTAGCATGCCTCGCCGGCGCCGCTGAACAAATAATTGGGCCAGAGAAGGGACCTCCCTCTGTTCACACGGACGTCGTTGTGTAGAGCCACGCAAGGGGTGGGGAACTTCGACGCGACGTAGGATAGCTCCCCACTTGGCGCATGCGAAACGGGGAAACACAGGAAGGCGGAGAGGACCACGCAGGGGAAGGAGCGGCAGCGCCAAAATAGCGCAAAGGGGGAGAAAACGAAGAAGCTTAAACGGTCGAACGAGCCGTAGAGTCATTACAAGGCAGTCCTATTCAGACGAACGGGGAAGGCGTTACCACATCGTCGCCCCGAGTTGCCCCACGTATCTGCGCGCTTCCCCTGCGCCCCCCCCCCCCGCGCAACATGTGGCCCGTTGTGATCCTCCTCTTCGGGGGAGGCATCCTGGTCGCCAAGAAGGGAATGAACTACCTGAAAAATCAAAAGATAAATCCCAGCAACAAAAGTTTCTTCCCCCCCTCTGGATTTAACAGAAGCTTAGGCAGCCTTTTTTTAAAAAATGATATGAGGGGGTTTGAGAGGAACATGTCGAAGTCGGAGGCCTACAAGATATTGAATATTAACCCGACGACCAATCGGGAGCGAATTAGGGAAGTTCACAAGCAGCTGATGCTGAAGAATCACCCGGACAACGGGGGTAAGGCGGTGAAGAGGCGGTAAAGAGGCGGAGGAACGGAGCGATGGAGCAACTTAACCCAGGCGTTGTGCCCGCGCGCTGCCTACCTTTTGGCCATGAGCTAACTGGTGGTTTGGCTATCTCATTACACGAAGTCTGGAAGAGCTGCTCCACCGGTGCATCGCCAAAGACCCTTTTCCATTCGTGTGGCGTTCCTCGCAAAGGAATGACGTACGTTTACACATAGCTACACACACATGGATTTTTTTTTTTTTTTTTTTTTCCTCCCCTGGTTGCCCTTCCAACCTCCAGGCTCCACCTACATTGCGGCCAAAGTCAACGAAGCGAAGGACGTTTTGCTGAAGTAGCGCCGGGGGGAACGTAGCCCGCGCACCCTTCAGGAGAGTCACGCGAATGGCGAAACTGAGGATATTTTTCCCACCGGGGGAGTAGCAGTTGAGGGATTCATGCACAGCATGTAATGTGAAGATGTGCCTGGCCGTTTCTTCCCCTCCAGGGTCCACCTGTTTATTCGCTTATCCTTTTTTTTTCTTCCTTTTTATTCGCTTGTTTTTTTTTTTCTTTTTTTTTTTCCCCCTTGGACACGTTTCGCTTTGCTTCGCTTCGCGGCGGAAGACACGGATGGGGGGAAGGAAGGAGAAAGGATTCTACACCGACGGAATGGCACATGGGAGATGCATTACTCTCCCCGCTATGTGGAAGCAGCCGCCCCAGTAGGAGAGTGTTAAACTGAAAGGGCTTTTTTATGTGCTGCTAATCGTTGGGGGATGAAAAAAAAAAAATCCTCTGCTTGGTGGAAAGCACAGAGAGGGCACAGCTCTTCCGTCTGACTTCCCATTTTGCGAGAATTTTTTTTTTTTTTTTTTTAACATTTGTTTTTTTTTTCCTGCCATTTACCGCGATCCGTTTGAAACTTATTTGCAATTCCTTTATGCATTTCCGCTAAATTTTTTTTGGTTCGTGTCGTTCCTTGGGCCAATCGTTTTTCCACATCGTGAGTGAATGCAGCTGAGTAGGAGCAGTCGGGGTGAACCGAAATTGCCACCAATTTGTGAGCCCCACACACACATTTCCCCGAATGATGCACCGGCTGTACTCGAAAAACCTCACGGAAGAGAACATCGATGAGGTGATCCAATCGGAGAAAGCGATCAACGCAAAACTGACTAGCGAAAATGAAAAGATAAAAGAAAAAAACGGGAAGATACAACACCGGCTGTTGAGTTTCATACAGGACAATAACTTTATCTTTGAAAGTAACTCAACGGAGGATGTGCAGAAATACAACAGCGTTCTGCTCTCCCTCATTGACTATATGAATCGCCTAAAAATGGTAGACTGCCACATGCGCAAGGAGACGGACGGGCTCCTGGAGGAGTTCTTCCGCTGCATTAGGGAGGCCATCGTAAAGCAGAGTCACTTGTGGTACGTCGCATGGGCTAACTGGGTGAGCCATTTGGCGAATTCCCCCCGAGTGCGTTGCTGCTGTGGCAAATGAGAAAGAAGCTACTACCGCGGGGTGCTCCACACATAGGCGCCGCTACCGCCGCGCTGCACCACACCGCATACATAAGCACACCCGCGAAACGACCGCCGCCCCCCCGAAGCTACCTCATCAGGGAAGACATGCACCAACTCAAAGTGAGTGGAAAGGAGGAAACATTCCGCAAACACGTGCTAGCGCTGAGGAAGCTGTACGAGCACAACAGCGTGCTGCGGGCGCAGGTCTCCCTCTTCAACTCATTCAAGCTGAAGGACGAAAATTTAATTCACGCGGACTTCGAGCAGCTGCAGCAGAGGCACAAAAACTTGAGGACCAAGGGGAGCTGCCTGGAGAAGAAAATAGAAAACCTCCACCAGAAGATACGCAGGTCGACGGAGGTAGGAGTGGGTGCAGTTGGGTAGATGCGGAAGTGTGCGTGCAGTTGGTTGGAGAGCGACGTGCGCGTACAGTTGGGCCGAGGCAGAAATGTAAAACTTCTCTGCATATGTTCCAGTGCCTCACCGAATTGCATCCCCTGTTTTCCCCCCCTCACCCTGGGCGTAGAAGAAGCTGCACTACGACGAAAAGAATCGGTACCTGGAAAAGACGCTGGAAGAGAAGCAGGCGGTGATGGAAGAACTGCAGAGAGACACATGCAACAAGAAGAAGCTTGTGAATGAACTGAAGAGGAAAAAAGACGAGTCGGTTAAGAAGTACGGCGAAGTGGAAAGGAGCGTCATTACCAGAAATGTATTGGAGGAGTTTCACGAGAAGAAGATGCATTTGGAGAGACTGAAGGAGAAGGTAGGTCTTGCAACAGATGTAAAGAGGGGGGGGGAAGGCACTGCACTTCCTCCAGGGAGGTATGCACTTTCGGATGTACTTCCTAATGGGGAAGCTTCCACCAGGAGCGCAATCATAGAGGAACCACCGCGCAACCCTTTCATCCCTGCACCGCAGCTCGAAGAGGTGAAGGAAAGGTATGAGCGATTGCAGGATTGCGAGGCGGAATAAAGGGGGGGGGGGCATCTAGATGGGAGAAGGGAGCACCAAGAGGACACACACAAACATGCACACGAACACGTATACCCCCTCCTGTCTACCACAAAGAAACATCCCCGCTTGCCCCCCAAAACGACATGCCTCGCTTCTTTTCGTTTCACCGCGCTGCGCCCGTTTGGTAAGCGCCCCATCTCTTGGACACCCCTCGTATTGTACCAATTCTCCATTCCCCTTTTAAGGGCGATTGGGAGGGTTACGACTTAAAACAAAGTTCACTTCAAACGAAAAAAAAAAAGAAAAAAAAAGGAAAAAAAAAAGAAAAGGCCAAACAAATACTGTGCGTGGGTATGCACAACGTTACGCAGTGGCACGCACGTTTTTGTTCTCATTGGAACAAAGTCGCGGTGTTGCAATTTTTTTTTTTTTTTTTTTTTTTTTATTTTTTCCTTCATTTAAAAATTCAAATTTTTTTGAAACCACGCGTGATTCTTGAGGTCACTGAAGCACTGTCTTCTTTTCGAGCACAGCTGAGCGGGGGGAGGGGGAGGACAATTTATTGGCGGTGGGGCGGTAAAGCGGTAAAGCGGTAAAGCGGCACACAAGCGTATGCAACGTGTGCCACGCGTGGGGTTTGGGCCCCTCCTCCGCTAGCCCTACTTCGTAACAAAAGTTCTTCAACTCGAAGGAGACAAAGTGCGGGAAGAAGAAGTTGGTGTTGTAAATCCGTTCGGTTATGTCTTCCTGCGGGGGGGAGTCGGCGGTAAAAAGGGGAATCAACGTTTAGCTGCTCGGGCCAAGGGGCAGTAGAAGGCTGGCGATCCGCTGAAGGTGCTCTGTTATGCTGGGCTGCCTTGCGTAGATAGGCATCACACATCAGCGAACGAAGCGGGTCAGATGAACAGAGGAAGAAATCCCCACTAACAAATTTGCTCGAGTAGTAGGTGTTGTATTTGGTGCACATCTCGTATATGAGCACCGCCAGGCAGAGGAAGTCAAACTGGTAGTCCTTCTCGGCTGCGGGGGGTGGCGGTGGTGTGGCGGTGGTGTGGCGGTGGTGTGGCGGTGGTGTGGCGGTGGTGTGGCGGTGGTGTGGCGGTGGTGTGGCGGTGGTGTGGCGGTGGTGTGGCGGTGGTGTGGCGGTGGTGTGGCGGTGGTGTAGCGGTGGAGTGACTGTGCCATGCCTTGGGGCGGCTTCTTTGACCGCCTCGACCGCCTCGATGGCCTCGGCCACCTCGGCTTCCCGCTTCGCCTTACTCGCGTCCATGTTGGCGAAGTCAAAGTTGAAGACCTTGACGATGCCGTGCTTGTAGACGTCGAAGTACTTGTGGACGTTTTTGTTCCGCGCGCGCAGGATTTGCAGCAGCTCCTCCCGGGTGTTCTTCTGCAGGATGATGATGTTCGACAGGAGGCCTGCGGATAAGCGGTGAAGCGGTTAGGCGGTTAAGCGGTTACGCGGTGTAGTGGGGAAGCGCCGTAGAGACATAGCTGCGCAGCTGCTTGCCGGCGCGACCGCTCCCGCCCTTACCGTGGAAGAAGATAAAGTTGGCGTGCATGTACTCCAGGAGGTCCACAATCTGATAGGCGTACGACGCGATGATGCTCTCCTCGAGGGGAGCGCTCTGCGCCTTTAACACATTCCCATGGACGTGCTCAAACAGAAGGTACAGTTTGCTCCTATCAGCTGTCTTCCCTTCATAAGATAATATGTTCATGTGCCTGAGCCTTTTGTGAAATAAAATATTGTTGGCGACTGTGTCGTTGCTATCCCCCCTGTTGAGGTAAAAAGAGTCTACGATGCTCACTAGGAAGGAGACCTTATCGTGCCTCAACTTGCATCGGTACAGGGACCACAAGCCGAAGTTGCAGACGTGCTGGTCTGAAATTACAAACTGCTGGGTGTCGACGTTTAGGTTGTCATTGTAGTTGACCGTGTTGACGGTGTTGACGGTGTTGACGGTGTTGACTGCGCTGCCCACGTTGAGTGTGTTTCCCCTGTTGAGTGTGTTTCCCCTGTTGAGTGCGTTTCCCGCGTTGAGTGCGTTTCCCCTGTTGAGTGCGTTTCCCCTGTTGATTGCGCTTCCCGCGTTGAGTGCGTTTCCCCTGTTGAGTGCGTTTCCCCTGTTGATTGCGCTTCCCGCGTTGACTGCGCTGCCCGCGTGGGAGCCCTCGCTGCTCCGGTGCTTCGCCGCGAAGTCATTCCCGCCAGCCTTCCGATCCGAGTTGTCGCTTATCCTCTCCAGGAGCATCGAAATGTTGTTGCTCAGAGATATGCGCCTTTCCCTGTCGTGCCCGAAGTTCCTCATCCCCCTCTCGCCCTCGGCTGGCAGCAGACTCAGGTTGAGATTTTCCCGGCTCGGCCGCTTATCCTTCGGGGGTTCTTCCTTCTCCTTGTTCAGGAATGGGTTCCCACCGAGCAGTTTTCCACTGAGCGGTTCTCCCCACGGCTGCTTCCCACTGAGCGGTTCTCCCCACGGCTGCTTCCCACTGAGCGGTTCTCCCCACAGGTGCTTTCCACTGAGCGGTTCTCCCCACAGGTGCTTACCAGCGGAGTCGCCACCCAAATAACCGTCCGCCGCTTCCCCGAGGCTATACTTGCTCCTTCCATTCCTCTGGGCCAGGCTCCCCGGGGCGTTCTTCTCGTTCGGGAAGCAGGGCTGATCGGGGTGGCTACCCAGGTAGCTACTGAGGTAGTTGCTATGGTAGTTACTAGGGTAGTTACTAGGGTTGTTACTATGGCTGTTACCGTGGTAGTTACCGTGGCTGTTACCATGGCTGTTACCGTGGTAGCTACCAACCTTGGCGTCCCCACTCCTCAGCGTGCACTCCTTCGGCTCGTTCTTGTGGAGGAAGAGCTCACCCCTCCTGTGAAGCGCATCCTTGCCGTCGCCGTACCTGTCGAAGGGGGTGAGTTCGGCCAGGGCGCCCAGATGCGCGCTCTTCTCCCTGCACGTGGGCGGGTTGCCTCCCAAGGGGTTGCCCCCCAAGTGGTTGCCTCCTAAGGGGTTGCCTCCTAAGGGGTTGCCTCCAATGTGGTTACTTACAAAGTGGTTGCCCTCGCCCGGCTTCGGCCTGCCCGCTGCTTCAAGCGCCTTCAACTTTGTCTGGCCCGCCCCCTCCGCGTTGGCCTGCTTCCCCAAGTGCTTAAACGGCAGCGGGGGCAGTTGCTTGTGCAGGGGCTGCTTGACGAAGCTAAAGTTGTGCGCGCCGCTTGGGTTGAAGGGCTTCTTGTTTGTGTAGCTGGACAGGGGGTTGTGCCCATCGCGGGGCAGGCCATCTCGTGTCAGGCCATCTTTCACCATGCCATCACGGGTTGTGCCATCGCGGGTCGCGCCATCTCGGGTCAGGCCATCCCTCGGGGCGTACCTCCCCACGGTGTTCAGCAAACTGGTGTACCTGTTCTGCTCCTCGCTGAGGATTCCCAGAAAGGCCTTGGCGCCGGTGGTTCCGAGGTTATGGTGGTTCCCCCCCCAGTTGGGACCTCCATTAAGAAGGCCACTCTCACCATCTCTATTCCCACCGAGCACGTTCTTCTTCAAATCGTTATTAAAGAGTGTTAATAAGTTGCCTCCCTGCGTTTCGTTGTCCGTCTGGTTGAAATTTGATTGAAAACTCACATTCGAGGTTGGCCCGATTACATTTTGGCTAGCTTCATACTTCCATGCGGGGGGGTTAATCGTCTTGAGCATATTCGCATTCGTTTTGTTTTCTTCCTGCTCATTGTGAAATGCTCCTCCTGCCCAATGCTGGTTTGGGGGAACACCCGTGGGATGGTCATGCATCTGGTTCGTCTTTACACCCGAGTGGTAATTGCTAAATAAGGAGTTTGGCGTCTTGCTTGCTCTCCTTTGTGAGTTGTAATAGGAATTATTATTTAACTGTTCCTTCGTGGGTTCATCGCGGGTAGGTACTTTCCCCGTTGGAGTGGTGGCTTCACCAAAATTCGTGGAGTTTTTCTTTTCACCCAAGAAGTGGAAGCTCGCCTTGGGAAATAAACCGCCATCATCGTTTCTGTTCGTGCAGATGGTTCCCATATGTTCGTCTTCTCGACGGTGTACGATGGGGTTCCCGAAGTGGTCTCCCTCTCTCAGGGCGTCTCTATCGCTCCCCAAGTGGGCATTAAAGCAGGCATTAAAGCGGTCATTCAATTGATCATTAAAGCGGCCATTCAATTGATCATTAAAGTGACCATTAAAGTGGCCACTAAACTGCCCATTAAAGTGACCACCCTGCCGCGTCCTCAACGCCGAACCATCGTAGGGCTCAAACAGAGTCCTCCCAGCTCGGTCAAAGCAGGGGCGCCGAATGATGTCCTTATCATCCCTATAGGTGAGGTTTTTCTTTTCACGAATGGAGAGGTCGAGGTGGGGGTTCCTCTCTCTCTCAAACATGTACATGTGGGAAGGACCCTCATTCTTCCCAAGGGGGGACTTATCTCCTTCGTTAAGGAGGCCATTTCTCTTGTCCCCTTGGAAAATATTTTCTATATTAAATAGACCGTTGCTCGGTTTGGTAGGGTCTTCCTGGAGGTACCTGTTCGTTTGCTTGGGCGGCTCGTTCATCTGGTTCTTGCTGAGCAGGGACCCCTCCTCGTAGTGGTCGCCACTCTTCGCGTGCGTTTTGAAGATGTTCACGTGGTTAATGTTTGAGAAGGGGTCTCCTCTGAGGGGGGACGACCCGCCATGTGGAGCAGCGCCTCCGTGATGAGCAGCGCCTCCGTAGTGAGTAGCCCCTCCGTAATGGGTCCCCCCACCGTGGTGTCTAGCCGACTCGGACGTTCTAAACACATCCTCACGCGCTTGTTGCGTGCTATTTTCGAACCTCTTGAGGTAGTCCATCTGACCCATTTTCCCAAACAGGTCGACTGGTCTGCCAAACGTTTTCTCCCCCGAGTGATTGGAGGCCCTGTTTTCCAGCAGGTCTATCAACGGGGGGGGGTTATTCTCCTGGTTGGGGTGGACGTCCATCATGCTGTGAAGCCTCGTGTTGTTTGTAAAAACTCCCAGGGGGGTGGCTGCCCTCTGCCTGGAGCTCTCGTCATACAGCTTTGTACTGTGCTTATCTCTATCTCCTAATGGGTGGTTGGAGTCTCTGCCTGGCTCCCCCCTCGGGAAGGGGTTCTGGCCGAACTCGCGATCCGCGCTGTGCTTTTCGTAGCGGCAGTTCTCGTCGTTGCGTTGTGTGGTTTGCGCATGGTCCCGTGGGAGGTTATCCGCTCCGAGGCGGTTCATTCCGAAGCGGTCTCCCCCGAAGCGGTCTCCCCCGAAGCGGTCTCCTCCAAAGCGGTCTCCTCCAAAGCGATCCCCCCCGAGCCGCTCTCCCCCGAACCGCTCCCCATAACAATCTTCGTCAAGGGGAAGCACCTCGCTCTTGAAGTGGTGCCTGTTCGTCACGCCGGGCGTCTCATTCAGCTTCTCCAGGGCGTTAAAATCTTCGCACACATTGTTGTACGCGCTGACCCTATTTTGCAGCCCTTCCCCGAGTAGATCGTTCTGCCCCTGGGGAGGGTGGTTCCCATTTGCCATGTGGTTAAAGTCGGCAAGGGAACTCGTGTTCAGGTAAAAATTTTCATGTGCGGGGAGACTTTCGTATAGGTCGTCATCGAAACTGAAATTGTATTTAGGGTTAGGGTTCGTTACGATTATGTTTTTCAACAGGTTGATTTTTTTTTCTCTTTTTTTTTCCTCCTCGTCCTTTTCCTTGTTCCGCAGGGAGGAGAAGTTGGGGTACAGCAGGGGGGCGCTCCCCGAGTTAGCGGCGTTGGCAGGGTTAGCAGGGTTAGCGGGGTTAGCGGCGTTGACTGGGTTGACCGGGTTAGCGGCGTTGGACGGGTTGGCGGGGTAGCCCCCGTTCTGGTTGAAGCCGTACGCCCCATTATGCTGGGGAGTGTAATTAGGACTGGCATTCGCGTGGTTGCCAGTTCTTTCCTCACTAGGGAGGTAGTTCCTCACATCGCCATCATTCATATACCTGCTGCTGCCTTTGAAGACTCCCCCCCCGGTCACTTCGTTTTTTGCATGGCCCCAATTGAATTTGAAGTGATCTTCCTGATTCTCCTTCGCTGTGTACTTTTTAATAATATCATCGATATCTGGTGGTTTGTTCTTCCCAAAGATAGACGCGTTGGGCTGGTTGCCGGGGAGATTCTCGTGGAAGTTACCCCCCCCTTCATACTGGTCGTAGCTCATGTTGTCCCTGTTTGCGAAGGGACGCACGGGCATGTCTTTCCACTGACCCGCATTGTTAAAGTGGTTGTAAAGCGCGTTCATGTTAAAGTGGGTCCTATAAGGGGGGGAGTTTGCCTTCCCTGCGGTGTCATACAGGTCGGCGTTGCTCTTCTGAGTGGTGCCTACTGGTGGAGCGATGGGTGGCGCGGTGGGTGGAGCGGTGGGTGGAGCGGTGGGAGCAGCCGCGTTGCCGTAAAGGTAACTAGGGGGGGGGTCCCATTTGTTCTTCAGCTGCTCATACTTATCATCAAACATTCTGTTGTTATGCTTGTACTGCTGTGGGTGCAGGCCCCCCAGGTTGCTATTTGAATTGTGCTCATTTGGGCGGTGCTCATTTGAGTGGTGCTCATTTGAGCGGTGCCCCTCCGGGTTGCCAACCCTATTTTGGGTCAGCAGGCCCATGTCGTTGTTGAACATCTGGTGGTAGGGGGCGGCACCGTTCCCTTTATGGTGGTCCCCCCCGAGTCCCCAGTTTTCCCGGTTCACTCGCGCGTAGTCGTGTTGGGGCCTTAGGTGGTCTTGATTCATGTCGTCACCTTTGAGTGGAAACTTCCGATGGTCTAGCACGCTACCGTTAGGATGGCTTCCCATGTGCCCCCCACCTGCATTGCTCGCAGGGTTCATACTGCAGCTGTGGTTTTCTTCATCCTCCGCAATTTTAATATTATTAAAGTTATAATTCCTGGGGTTCATTTCCCCTGCATGGTTGTAGGTGAGGTTGCTGTACCGGCTATTATATGCATCGTTACTCATTTGAAAGATACCTTCGTTGTTTGTTTTTGCGTTTTTTTGCCCCATCTTTGGCGAGTTGACGTCCCGTGCGTTGTTCGCATTTAGGTGGGGGCGGTCTTCGCGAAGGGTTGTTCTTTTGAAAAGGGGGGCGGCTCGCCCGTTAGCCGTGTGGTCCTCGAAAGCGCGGTTGACGCGGTTGAAGCGATCGGCGCGGCTATTACGATCGATGCCGTGGGGGGGAGGGGCCCGACTAACCCCACTAGCCTCCTCTCGCTCGAAGTTCAAGTGGTTGGAGTACGTGCTGTCCACATGCTGAGGCATATCTCCTCTTCTGCAAAAATACATTTTTATCTTTCACTCTCCCCCTTCATCCTTCCGAAAGGTGCGGGGTGGAAAACGAGGAGGGGGGAGGACTCCCAGTGAGGGGGTTGCTTTGCAAATGGGTGAGCATGTGCAGGTGGGCAGTGGGAAAATGGTCAAATGGGCGAGGGGGGTTAAAAAGACACATAAAAAAAAAGGAAAATGATAATGGAGTGGAAAGAGGCAAATGTAGAGTTGCAGCAGGTGGCTGCCAAATGGTGGCTGCCGAATGATGGCCGCCAAATTGTGGCTACCAAATGGGGCGATGGTCAAGCCTCCGCGGAAGGCGGCGAGAGGCAAAGTGGCAATGACCCAGATAAGAAGCGGAGACAAACACACTTGCAGCGATTACCAAGTTGGGGGAAGGTGAGCTCCCCCGCTTCATGCCGGTGGTGCCGAATTTCACAAATGAGCATGCATATTACAGGGGGGGAGTGTAAAGCCAGAAAAGGGGATTCATTTTGGGGTAGATTAAGAAGGGGGGTGTAAATAAATAGGTAGGAGGACACATGGGCATGTTAAAAAAGGGGGCTCCTTGCTTGGGGGCGATTTTAAATGGGTTTTCCATTCAGCCTCATTTTGCCTGGTCCGCCTGCGTGCTGTGCGTCCAGCTGCGCACGTGTGTGTGTGCGCGGAGGTAGACGCGTGCACGCAGAGTGAATATGCTCCAGAATTGCCTCAGAAAAAAGAGCAATCACGCAGTTGGCATTTGGCAGTTGGGCAATTATGCAGTCGCCCAGTTACGCGTGCAGGGACACAGGAACCCCCACGCGCACACCCACGCGGCCGCGGCACGCAGGTGGACAGAGGAGCCCACCCGAGAACGCAAGCGAAGGGGCCGCAAGCCGGCCGTGGACGGGCAAATACAATTAAATCGCAAACACGCCAGGAGGACCATAATAAAAGAGTGCGTCAAACTCAGGGCAAAGGGACATGCGAGCTAGCAACTGGAAGCCAGCAAGTCATTGTGTATGCGCCGTGGGGGATGTACATATAACTATTTCACCTGGAGAGGGTGGAAACGTACGTGTACATTTTTTGTCGTGCAAAATTGACGGGGTGAACGCGCGCAAGTGTGTTCTTGCCAAGTGTTAAAAAAAAAAAAAAAAAAAAAAAAAAAAAAAATCAAATAGGAATACCAAACAAATGTCCCCTTTTTTTTTTTTTTTTGCAAACACGCGAAATGAGCATGACTCGCTGGAAGATGTCAACCTCCGACAAGTAAGAATTAGTCCATAAGAATGGAAACAAATAATTCGAACATTCACGTGAATGCTTTCGCCATTTGGGAAAATCACGTATGTAAGGTGTTCAAAATGAAGGGATGCCAAAAAGGCACATCAGGAAGTATGCCCGCGGCTTATTTTCCGCTTCACCCTCCCCCCGCGGTGAATTTTTTTTTTTTTTTCCATTTTTGTGTGCAACTTGGGGGAAAAAAAAAAAAAAAAAAGCGAGGCGAACGAGAAGGAGAAAATAACGCCGAATGGAGGACAAAAGAGCTGACAAACTGGCCAACCAAATAAACCATAGAGTAGCCGAGAGAAAAAGGAAGCAAAAATGGACGTAAGGGTGGAGTCCCATGGGGACGAGCTGCCCGGGTGAAGGGCATGCCCCTGTATGTACATCGGGCGAAGGACCACGTTGCAAGGGGGGATTGCTGCATTCCCCCATAATGCGCAATGTTGAGTGAGAACACTTGCCTACCGATCGACCCTTGGATGGGGGAACAAACTCTTGTAGGGGATCTTAACCTGTTGGTGCATGAGGAAACAAATGGGCGCAACATCACTATTTGGGCTAGGCGGCCAATCACTGTGTATTTTCCAGTTGGCTTTCCATCTAACGTTGTCATTTCGTTTGTCACTTTCGCTGCGTTGCATGGCCACCCTCCCACTTCTTCCCACCTACATGGGTTAATTTCACCCAGTTTAGCAGCCCCCTAAGATGGGAAAAAAAAAAAAAAAAAAATACGAACAACGGCGAGTGGTACACCCCTGCCTTTTTCTTCACAACACGTGAACAGCTGCGTTCACTTTAAAGTTTGTAAATCTCGTCAGGAAAAAAAAAAAAGAAAAAAAAAAGAGAAGACTCCCCATATGCTGTTCATTTGGCGAAGCACCCACGTTAAAAAAAAACTCGCTAGTTGCATTTTCCACAACTGCGATGAGGCTTTCGTGATCATGGCACATCATCAGAAAAGCGCTACTTCCTCTTCGTGCGCGCAGGTGCGTTTTGTGGCCAAAAAAAAGCACTCGTTTTTTGCTTGCAGAAGGGAGAGTAAGTGTAGTGTGCATGGGGGACAAAAAAATGCTAAAAATAAATGGGGAGGTGAGGGGGTTCATTGGGAAGCCATCGCGCAGGTAGGGCGGCACCAACTGCGTCATGAAGAAAAGCGTGTTGGTGCTACTCGCCTGGTCGTTCAGCGTGTCCGTTCAGCGTGACCGCCTATGTGACCGCCTACGTGGCCGCCTACGCACCCCTCACTTGCTCTTTTCATAATTCTGAAATATTTTGACAATGATGAACCAGCAAACGGTGAAGATGTTGTTGACGTGCTCGTAGTGGTTGGTGCCCAGGCACATGTCCACCAGGCGGATGTTCTTGAGCAGCAGGAGGATGTCTCTTTTTAGGTCCATGGGCAGTTTGTAAATATCGTTCCGTAGCTTGGCGCCGATCAGCGTGAGCCAGATGTTTTCCTTGACGAAACTGCACACGGGGGAAGCGGCGAGCGTAAATAGGCAGGTACGTGTAGGTAGAGATATGCACACGGGCAGGTATGCACATATTTGAAGCGCGTCGCCTGGAGAGCTCTCTTTGAGGGGGACGCGTCCGCCACCTCCACTCCTTGGGCGGCCTTTTTTTTTTTACACCTATGGGGACTTACTTAAACTTTTGCAAAGACACAGTTGGGCTGTCCACAAACAGCTCGAGCTCCTTCATGTTTTTTAAAACGTTAATGAATTCCGACGCGACGATTTTCCACTCGAAGAGTTTGCTAAGAAGGGTGGGGGGGGCGGCATTAGGGTTGTCACGCTGTTCAGCGTGCAGTGTGCAGTATGCACGTAAGTGAGCGTTTTGTTGGCTCTTTTTTGCTCTTTTTTGCTCTTTTTTTGCTTTTTTGGGGTGATTTTATTATTTTTTTTTTTTCCTCCCCGTGGCGCCTACTCATTGTCGTAGTATGTCCGGAGGAACTTGATCAGGTCGTTTATTTGGACTCCTTTGCTCGCAATGGTTCGCAGCCTGGGGGGGGTGTAGCGGTGTATGGCGGTGTGTATCGGTTCGTAGCGTTTCGTATCGGTTCGCATCGCTTCGCAGCGGTGCACGCGGGGGGCAAACTCACTGGTCGTAGTGCGGGCGGTAGATGCGCGGCCACTCGCTGGAGCAGCAGGGAGGAATGCCGTAGCCAAAGAAAAACGCCATAATATTTTTTAACTCGAAAAGGATAGCATTGTTAAAGTAATTCACATTGGAGCTGGCGAGAGAGACAATCAAGGATCTCAAAATAGAGTGAATGCATCGGACGATATATTTTATAAAACTCATTTGGATGAAATTCTTCTTCAGTTTATTTGTGTGTCTGACGTTTTTCAAAATGGTGATTAGCTTTATGTAGCCCACAATGCTGTATTTGTAAATATGGGCGTCCTTGGTCCCTTTTGACGTGGCCAACTGGGGGTGGGATTTTTGCTTCAAGGAGTTTGCCGCGTGTTCATCGGATGAGCGGCGTCCATCGGTTGAGTAGCATCCATCGGGGGGGTGGCTAAAAGGGCCCCCTTTGGCAGCGCCACTGAGGTAGTTAGCACCGCCAAGGTAATTAGCAGCACCGCCAAGGTAATTAGCAGCACCGCCAAGGTAGCCAGCTGCACCGCCGAGGCTCCCCTTCTCGAAGGCATTCACATCGCTCAAGCCGTAGAGCAAGAAGTAAAACTCGAAGGGGGAGTAGCTTCTCTTCTGGTAGTCCTTAAAATATTTGGAGAACATTTTCGAAAAGGGTAAAAAGAAGAAGGGGTGCTTCTGCTGGCATATGAGCAGCATGCTATACAGACTGCTCCACAGGAGCATTTCAAATTGGGCATCCTCATAGAGCTGAGCGATTTGGAGGCAGAACTGGAAGGCGCTGTAAATGTTAAGCACATGGCTGCATATGGTTTTCCTCTCCACGTAGTTTGTGTAGTTTGATACGAAGAGGTATTTTTCCTTTGTGGGGGTACTTGCAAACGAGTTGGGTCTCCATTTGGGAGGACACCCCTGGGTACCCCTCTCATCGTGAGAGTACTCCCCCTCACTGGTGTAGCGATAAAAAACCTGAAACAGACGGATGCTCCCCTGCAGAATCAAATGAATAATCGCTCTCACAATTTCGAGGCGAAACCAGTTTGCATTCCTCGCCGAAATGAAGTTACTCATGTTGAATCCGCTGCCCTTGGGGGAAACCTCACTGGGTAGGCACCGACAGAAATCAAAATGGTCCTTGTACTCCCAGTGCATCTTCCGTTTGAAGGCGTCCAGGATGCTTCTGTTCCTTCCTATGGTTCTAATGAGAATGATTATGACCCAATCTGAAATGGGCAAAAAGGGGGAAAGCTTCTTCAGCTGGTATATCAGAAATAGTACGTCTATTAGTTCCTCCACATATTCTTTTTTTTTTTTTTTTAATTTTAAAAAATTATTTTTCAATTTCTTCTCATCATGATTGTATATATGTATGTTGCAGAAGTCGTACGTGTGGTAGTTTTTTTTTTTATTTTTTTTGCAAAAGCTGTTATCGTGGCTGATTGCGCTGTGGGGGGGGTGACTCTGTGTGGCATTGGAGAGGTACTCGGAAAAGAGGCACTCCTTGTTGCTCATCGGGTTGTCTTTCGTTGGGCCGTATGGTACTCCGCTGAGGTGGCCGCTAATCGGGAGCGCCTCCCCTTTGAACCTTATGTTGCCAAGGCACTCCAGCACCATCTTGATGTCCTCCTCCTCTTCCCGCTGAATGAGGAGCTCCCTCTCGTACGTCACCTTTCTCGTCCGTTTCTGCTGCGCGGTTTTATACGAGTGGGGGGTACGGCGGCGTGGGAGGAGGATGCCCCCCTCCTCTTGGCACATTTCCTGCTGGTCCTGCGTCAGGGCGGCCATTCTCTCCACTACAAAGTCCATTTCGACTTCATCATGGGCACCTTCGGGGGGCGCGTCTTTGTTCACAACTGCAGAGTGGGACCCCCTGTGTGCTTCCCCCTGCTTGAGGCTGACGCTGTCGTAGCTCTTGCACAGGTCGTTCGTCGAGGGGGGGAAAATCAGGGGGAAGGACGTCGCGCAGGAGAGTTTGGACGCGTTGGCGTCTTCGCGCAGTTCCTCTGGGGGCTCCCCCTTTTGCGGGCACTTCCCCATCCGATTTGTCATACCCCCGCTTGGAGAGGCACCCTGGGGGGGCACCCCTTGAAAGGATGCCGCTATACCCCCCTGCGAGTGCGCCGCTACCCCCCCCTGCGCGTCACTCACCAAGTGGTACCTCTCACTGAGGTTAAGGGAGTAGACAAAATTGGCGCACTTGTTCGCAAAAAAAAAAAGAATAATTTTGGGCGTCCTATTATTCCTGTTCCTTAACAAAGACATGGCAACATAGAAAGCATGCATGAACCTCTTCTGATTCAAATCGTTCCCATAAAACTCGTCGGCATAATCCAAAAAAAGGTTTTGAATAATCTTCTGCGTGCATAGGTACCTATTATGAATGAAGCAGAGGGAGTAGACGCATCTAACCTTTACCATGTAATGGAGGTACGTGGCCGTTATAGACTTGTAAAGACATTTGATCACTTCTACGTTGATGGGGATGTTTGCAATGGATATTTTTCTGCTCCATTTTTTTTTATAATTCTTTTGTTTCTTGTAACTAGACGATGAGTAGTTACGTTCTGATGCGTTTGCATCTTCATTCAAGTCGTCGATAGTGGAGGTGGAAAAGTTACAGTCCAGCACATCCGTCTCGCTTCCAGAGCTGCTGCTATGACTTGACAGCCTTTCCATTTTGAGCAAATCATTTTGGTCCTCGTTCACCAGATTGGCGTTGATCTTCTCCTTCATGGGAGCTTCATCATTTCTGGCGATGCGGGCCAGATGGCTGCTCCTCCTTTTTTCATATTTGCCACTGCTAGGCAGGTTGGGCAGCTCCAACCCCGCGTCCTCTTCTTCCTCCTCCTCCTCCCCCGCTGCGTAACTTGCATAGTCGGCATTCACGATGTTGTTCATTAGCCCCTTCGAGCTGTGGTGGGCCCCCACGTTCTTCTCATTCGCCATACTGTTGGAAGTGACTTCCCTCTCCAGCATGCGATTCTTGTGTGGGGGGTTTTCCTGCCCATGCGCAACGTCATAGCTATCGTTTAGCAGTTGGCTATCTAGAGTGGCCCCAGATGCAACATTGAATGGGAGAGTCCCCAAGTGGAAGTCATTTTTTTTGTGCTTGCCACTTTTGTTTGTGCTGAGCACCGATTGGATGAACTGCATGGAGTCTTCTCCGATGTTCTCTCCACCATTTGCGGTGCTATGTGGTGGGTTGGTCCCCGAGTTGGAGGCCCCAACCCCATGGGAGTGCATATTTATGCCGAGTGTGCCATCTGGATGGGTGCCTTGATCGGTCTTATAGTCCACCTGCCCCGCTACTCCTCCTGATGCGGCTGTTACGCCCCCTGTCACCGCTACTACCGCTGAGGCTGCCCCACCGCCCGCTACATTCCTCTGGAGGAAAAAGAAGGGGATGAAGGCCAAGGCGAAGGAGGACTCGAGCTGCGCGAACACATTGTTGTCGTTGAACAGCTGCTGAATCCACATGCTGGCACTCTGCGTTCTTCTAATTCTCCCCAAAATGGAAAAGTCATTATCGATGCGAATCCAAAGCAGGGGAATTTTCCCTTTGCTACAAATTTTTGCCACTAATTTCCTGTTGTCTAGACACATCAAAGACTTGTCCTTCTTCAGGACCTTCTGCTTGCAATACTCAATCATGTGTTTATCACTTTCATTTGTAATTCCAATGAACTTGACCGTTTCGTTCGTGTAGCTTTCCATCGCATCGATTGGGTTTCTACTAACGTATTCTTCATGCTTTGACATATATATGGCCTCATGTTTAAAGGCGACCTTTTTCCTTCCCTTTTCGGGTCTGGCGTTTACACTGAATCGCGTCGGAGTGACGTTGTCCAGCAGATTCTTTTTAACAACTCTCACCCCGTCATCCTCCACAATTTCGATTTTTAATAAGCAGAAGAAAAATTTATTTTCGTCCACGGAGATGGGCATGTTGTTGGCCACATAGGGGTTGAGGTAGTTCTCCGCGTACAGCTTGTTGTTCAGGAGGAGATCCCTCAGGCTTTTTATCTTTTCTTTGCTTTTCTTCATTTTTCGCTTTTCCCTTTTTTTTTTCTTTTCCTTCTTCGATTCGCCTCCGCCGGGTGGGTCCCCCGCGTGGCTGGCAGCGGGGTCCGCCTCTCCATCAACGGTTACATCCACCGCCGCGTCATCCGCTACGTCGTTTATCCCATCTGCGTGCCCCCCTTGGGCCTTCCCCACTGACACCCCCTCATTCGCGATGGAGTCGAACGGCGGGGCGGTTACTCCCCCCTCCAGCATGCCCCCTGCGTAGAGGTAGTCAAAATTTAAGCTAGTGGTGCTCTCGAGGGTGCCGTACGGCGGGTGATTAAAGCCATCCACGTCGCCGCCGTACCCCCCCCGCAGTGCTTCCTCCTCGTCGGCGTTTACCCCACCGCTCGGCACACCTGTCGCCCCCTCCGCTTGGTTCATGCTCCCCATGTTTTCCACGTTTTCCACACTTTCCACGTTTTGTGCGCCCTCCAAATTTTCCACCATTTGTATACCCCCCATTTTGTGCATTTTTTTCCTCCTCTTTGCCTTCCTGTGCCTGTGCCGAGCCTCGTCGTGGCGACTCCCCCCGTGTGTGTCCTTTTTTTTCTCCTTTTTTTTCCTCTCCTTTTTCTGCTTCTTCCTCCCTTGTTTGTCCGCAAGGAGCTTGCCCCCCACGTGGTCCCCCTGGCCGAAAATGTCGATTTCGTTTTCCTCCTTGGCATCCAGCACAGGAGCAGTAGCGCGCATTAGGAGCTTCTTCTTCTTTTGAATTTTGCTTAGTAGGTGCAAATAATAAAACAAGCGAAGGGTCGTTTTCCACTGCGGGTATATGCAACTGGTGTGGAAGGGAGTTGTGCTGTTGTACTCATGGATGTGATGCTTGTCCACGCACAACTCACTTAGCTTTTTCAAATTACAATTTTTAAACTTCTGATAGGCGATGATATTATTGTGGAGGTTTCCTTTCCCAGTGGTCAGGGCGAGGTCATCTGACCCTACGTAGCCAAAGCCCAGATAGAAGTTGCCATCCCTTGCGATGAGTTCTAAGCTATCATAATTAGAGTAGGGCAAATTGATTATCTCTTTTTTTTTTTTTAGAAAATAATTTCTAGAAATCTTTAATCGTCTGTTTATCTTTTCTGCTCTGATTAGGTCGTCCACGGTTGTTTGTTCCCTATTGGATTTTTTTTTTTTTTTTTTTTTCTTTTTCCCCTTCTCGTGACGCTTTCTCTTCTTCGACTTCCTTTTTTTGGAGACGTCTCTCTGCGCAAGGGGTTCGTCAATGAGGGGCACTTCACCATCCGCGGTTCCTCCGTAAAGAGCGCCCCCCGTTTGGTCTTTACACGTGTCCCCTTCGGTGGCGCCTTCCGTGTGCCGCTTTGCAACTAACCAATTGGACTCGTTTTCACTCTGCAGGGGGGTTGCGCCTGCCCCTTCACCCAGTGCCTGTTCCTCCCTCTTGGGGACATACCCGACGGGGTTTCTCCCTATGGTATCTTTGCTACTCTGCGTGGTGCCAATCTGGCCAGGAAGCGCCATCTTCCTGAGCGTGGCTCTCGGGAGGAAGGCAAAACTTTTACGCTTCCTCCTCATGACGTGTCTTTTTAGCAACTCGTTGGCCTTCCGGCTGAGCAGGTCCTCCCGATATTCGTAGAAGTGGTCTATCTGGAGGTTTTTTTTTTCCTTTAAAAATGAGAGGAACTGTTTCTCTAAATTGTGGTGAAAGTAATCACTTGGGGACCCCTTTTCGGAGAGCTTATCGTAGTAGATTCGGTCTAGGTAATTCTGCATGATCATTTTGTTCCTCCTACTGTTGTGCTTCCCCCCATGTGTGCTGCTCTTCCAATCGATGTGCTTGTTCAGCTCCAGGAGGTTATACACACTGGTGGACGCCATCTCTGCAAGGAAGTAGTCCGAGTGGAAATTCTCATTCACGAAATTGAAGGGGTTAATGGAGTTTTGGCTCACCAGGAAATTGAAGCTGTCCATGGAGGTCCCCTTTCTCTGTAGGTGCACGTTGAATGTAAGGATGTACTGGCAGACCCCGTAGCCCTTAATATACGTTTGGAGGAATTGCGAGAAATATTTTTCCAGCAGCTGGTACTGCTCGTGCTCGTCTGACCTGAGTTCGCTGGAGTTGGCGTGCAAATCGATCCTCTTCATTTTGAACTTGTTCTTGGGGAGCTGCTTGTAGCTCTCGATGTACCTGCGCGTGCACTCGGCGAGGACCTGCAGTGTGGCGGGATCGGCGCGGTGGGATCAGCGTGGTGGGATCAACGTGGTGGAATCAACGCGGTGGGATCAACGCGGTGGGATGCAGTCGGCACGAATTGGCCGCCTCGAATGGATAGCGGCGCACACTGCAGTGACGCGCACACCGCTCGCTATGGCCGCCTCGAATGGATAGCGGCGCACACTGCAGTGACGCGCACACCTCTGGCCGTGGCCGCCTCACCTGCTTCCAAAACTTGGACGAGCTGATCACCCGCCCCTTCCGCTTGAGGTAGGAAAAGAAAAGCCCAAAGCAGTACTGCTGAATGGTGGCACAGAAGGAGAAGCTCTTCAGTATGTTAAAAAATATTCGGACGCAGAGGAACGCTTTGAGGAAGAACAGGCTGTTCAGCGCATAGGGGGATCGGCCGTGGGTGGGGAAACTCTCCCCCGTGGGTGGAACGTTAGAGTGGGGTGAGACCATCCCGGCAGGCATCTTCCGCACTTGAGTCGACGTAAAGGACTTCCCCCTCTCCTTACCACAATGGTAAAACAAATTCACATCACCGAAGAGCTCCACAAGAGAGCAGTACCTCTCCCTAAGCTCATAAAAAATGACATTCATTTCGATCGTCCCGAAGATTTGCTCCAAGTACTTTTGCAGGACTAGGCACTTGAGCATAAGCACCAGGTGAACACTCTCATCCTTCACTACATCCGCGTAGTGGTCAAAGCAAAGGGAGAGCAGCCCCTCGGCCATAACGATTTTGTAACTATACAGACTTATGTTAAAAAGGGTGTCATACAGTGAGTGCAAAATCTGCGTGGAGAAGACGATTACATTTCCAAAGATAAAATACTTATTGTTGCCTAGAAAAACATAAGGCTCCGATAGCTTTGCATTTAATAAGTTGCTGTTGGCAAACAGGCTGTAGCCATTCTTCATGTCATCGTAGATGTGCGCACTGATGGAAGATTCGATGCTTTCAGACGAGGGGTAGTGCTCCAAGTTTAAAAAGGATAGAGGGAGAAATAAAATTGTAACATTGTCGAAGGGGAAGCTTTCTTTGCTCATTTCGAGAAATGCCCTCAGTACGTATCCCACGTGGTAGCTGGAGTGCACCATTTCGTCTTTGTAATTTTTTACGGTGAAAATGAATATGTTTGGCACGACTTTGTCCTTCACCCGTTCGTAGTAGCTGCGCCACTCCTTCTTGGGGACGCCCTTTTCGCGGTACTCGCTCGTGGGCGGCGCGCCCCCCTGATCCGGGGCGGTAGCAGCGGTTGCACCATTACTGTTAACACCGTCCGGGTTGTTAGCGGCGCCCGCGTTGTTAGCGGCGCCCGCGTTGTTAGCGGCGCCCGCGTTGTTCGCAGCGTCCGTGTTGTTCGCAGCATCCGCGTTGGTCACGCTATTCGCGCCATTCGCACCAATCGCTTTATTCACACCCATCGCGTTGTTCGCACCCATCGCGCCCTCGCTGCTCCCCTCCGAGTCGACGTAGTACCGCCTAGTGGAGGACCTCCGCTTGGGCTTTCCCCCCGAGGAGAGGTTCTCCCTGGAGGGTGGCACGGCACCCTCGGCCAGCCTATCCGTTCTGCCAAAGGCACCTCCCCCCCCTTTGCCCTTGGCTTTCCCATACTGATCCACCGAATAGGACTTATTACTCCTCAACCCCACCTCCGTTTTGTATAAAAAGTCGTAATTTATTTGGTGGAAATCTTTAAAGTTTAAATTATTTAAGTGAAGGAAATCGAACCTACCAGCATAGAGAGAGATCTGATGGGGAGCCAATTTGCCATGCCGGCTGCTAGTCTTGTAAAGAAAGAAATTTACATTGCCCACATCGTACACATTTATTAAGCTATTGGACGATATAACCACGTAGGGCTTTTCAATTTTGAAGAGGAGTCCCCAAGAGCATCTCCCATAAATGTTACCCATTTTTGACAAAGTTGGGAACCAAGTGCTGTTACATGCATAGTTTTGCAAACCTACCAGTAAGTTTTCACTCCTATTGAAATATAAATTGTTACGGGAGGAGGACAAATTGAATAGGGAAAAGGTTAAACTTATTTCTATTAAAATTTTTATGTGGTATTCTCCCTTCCTCTTCACTGTGACTGTTTCTCCTTGGCAAAAATTTTTCCAGTTGTTGCAATTTTTTTCCTTTTCCTTATTCCATATATCGTCTTCTATCACTATGAACATGTAGTTGCTCCCCTTGAGGTGATTCTCCTCTGTGTATTTGTTTAGAGAAACGAGGTCTAGGATGTTTGGGATGTGTTTGCTCTTGTGATTGTCATCGGCATATCTGTGGTCTTCCTCCCCTTCCGCTTCTGCCTTCCTCTTCGTTTTGCCTTTTTCATGGGGCACTTCTCCTGTTGGGTCGTTCCCCCCTTCGGCGTCTTCCCAGGGGGGGGATCCACAACCCTGGGCGACTTCTCCATCTACGTTACTGCGCCCATTCGAGTTGGCAAAATTGACTTGCTTCAACTTCAGCTTCAACTTTAAGTTTTCCTTCTTTTCTGTTTCTTCGTCTGTTGCTATGCTGTTTGGGGGTCCCCTCCTTTCCGCCTCTGCGTCTTGGCCCGGGTTCTCGCTGTGCCCCGTCGGTTGTTGCAGGTTATGATGGGAGTGCAGATCCTGCTGATCCTGCTGATCCTGCTGCTCACACCGCTCACGCTGCTCACACCGCTCATGCTTCCGATGGGCGTCCCCCTCAACGTAGGGCTCGCCGCCATGCCCCATGCTGCTATACACGATGTAGTAGCTCTCCCGTTCGCGCCCATTCACTTTAACATCCTGGTAGGCACTCGAGTTGATGTTGTGTGGCATTTCAAGGACGACGAATATTTTCTTTTCCTTTTTTCTCTTCATAAATTTGGCGTAGGCTTTGTCCTCCAGCAGGGGGACGTCCCGCGGGGCCTCCTCCTGGGGCTCTGCCCCGTTTGGCGCGGCGTGTTTGGAGTGCCTCCGGTGTTTGCCATGTTTTCCGTGCTTTCGATGCTTTTTATTTTTTCCGTGCTTGCTGTGTTTTTCATGTTTGCCATGATTGCCATGATCGCCATGATTGCCATGTTTGCCATGATTGCCATGTTTGCCATGCTGGCTGTGCCTCCCCTCTCCTCCGTGCTCCTCACCCTCCCCGTAGGCGGCGAACGCAGCGGGGCTGGGTGTTTCAGCCAGGTTGGGGGATGCCTCCTGTTTGGACCTCTCCTCCTCGTCACCTCTTCTCCCCTCCGTGGTTTCGCCATCCCCTGCATCTACGGCGTCCCCCCCTTCACCTTCCCCCTGCACCTCTTCGTCCTCCTCTTCTTCTTCCACCACTTGATCATCACCCCCTTCACAGCTGTCTGCGTCGCTCCTAATCCGCACTTTGCTAATGTCATAGTTGGCCTTGGCAAAATCTTCCTCATCGTAGAGGTAATAAATGGGCATGTACATGGCCAGCGTCATGGTGGTGCTCCCTTCGATCCTCTCATTGTGCATGTCGATGCTGACCGAGAGGTCCTGCTTCTTCAGTGCGAAGTGGTAGTCCATGTTTTTTTTTGCTTCGTCCGTTCGTTCGTTGTTTGTCGGTTAGGAGCGCACACATGAGCGGGGGTGCAGGTGCGTACAAACAGATGGGCACGTAGATGTGCACATGGCTGTCTCGTCACCGAAGCCTACAAGGGGGGGAAGGCCCTAGCCCGGTCGCTTCTTAGCTTCTTCAGTGAGGAAAAGCGAAAATGAAGGCTGTTCCGAAGGGGATGTCGTTCCAGGTTGTAGCTTTCGGTGCGGCTTTCTACACAGCTTGCGATGTGACTTCTCTCGTCTGTTCGATTGGGAGAGAGCACAGACGGGTAAATGTGCACCCCTTATTTGCGAGGGGCCCCCGTGTGGAAGCTGATTCCGAGGAACATTAAGCGCCCCTTCTGTGCCCCCCCCTCTTTCACCGCGTCAAACTCGGGGGGAAGCGCATCTGCCCTTTACGAGCGGCGGAACAAAGCAAAATATGTGGCTCTTCGGATTGGCCCCTTTCCGTATTCTACTCGCCTACCATGCAAGTGTAGAATGAAGGGGTGCGTGGAGGTGGGAGCTTTTGCTAAAAGCCCCTTTAGCGCCCTTCCCCCCAGTCTATTTGTTCATTTGTCAGGTTTTTAAGCAGGCCGCGAATAAAGCGGCTACTCGGTGACACTTAAAAAAAAAAAAAAAAATCTTCTACGCTTCTCGTTTGCAACTTCTTCGTTCGAAATTGTAAGAAGCGTCACTGCTAGCGGGAAGAAAGAAGTAAAACTGTTCAGTTAAAAAATAAATGCAATCAAAATGTGATGACATGAGTCATCTTCCTTGGTACTGTAAAAGTGGGGAAAAAAAAAAAAAAAAAAAAAAAAGCCAAATGTGGTGCGATGGATTGACGTTAAAGCGTTACAGGGAAAAAGGCAATTTTTCTCTTAGGGATTTTTTTTTTTTTTTTTCTCATACAGGGGGGCGAATTGTATTTGCATGATGCTCCGTTCACTTTACTTGAGAGGCGTATTCAACGAGCCAGTCGCTACATCACACGTCGAACAGTGCAACACCGTAAGGTGTTATCTACCCCAGAAAAGGAAATCAGCTGGGGTATGTAGCCCCTTTACGTGTGAGCAAAGACCCTACATATTATATATGCATGTACGTATATGTATGTATGCATGATGCTACTCCCTATCCGGGGGCAACCCCCGCATGTGCAGCCCGACGCAACAGAAGGCATCGCATCAGTTGTGACGAGGGGACACTTCACAGGATACATCCATCTGACGATGCGTCCATTTCTCCGCCTTATGCCCTCCCATGCCTATGAACACCTTCGTAGTCGCAAAAGTTGGCCGCCAACGACACACCTACCCGAAGTATATTTTAAAAAGGGAAAATCCGCGGACCAAAAGAGGGGCATGATAAAATCAAATACCAAAAAAAAAAAAAATAAATAATAAATAAAAAGAGGGGTGGACAGGGGCAGGAAAAAGAAAACTATCATTTTGTTAACCCTCCTGTGACGAAAAAAACACAACGCTGCTGTAACGCGGCGAAAGTCTGCACACTTATCTGGGAAAGCAAAACGTTAATTGATCTAGTGGGAATAAGACGTTACTTCCTTCGTGCCTACCTTGTGAATTATTGCTAGCGCCTACTTTATGGTGACCCATCTTCATTCAGCAGCAGCCAACGTGTCCCTTCTTCGTTTAGTATTTCGGCCCTCTTTATAAGGTCCTACGGAAGGGGGGGAAATGAATGACGGTGTTTGTGTGTGGGGGGGGTAGCGATGTGTATGAAATATGAGCTACCGGAGGGGAGGGGGGAACATTTCCTTCGCGGCTCCTCATAAAGCAGCGCTTTGTGACTTTTCTTCATCGCTAGTGTATCCCCCTTTTTCCTCTGTTTGCACAGCAAAAAAAAAAACGTGGGTATATTCCCCTAGGCTCACGGATGCACATGTAGTTGATTACCCCCCGGTGCTTGCTCACGCCGCCGTATGCCACCAACTGGTTGTTCCAAACAAAGACGACAAAGTTCGAACGCGAGAAGTTTAAGCTGGGTCCTCCCGTCCATTCGCCCGTCTGGAAATCATATATTTCGACAGAGCTGAGGTCCTTCACGCCAGTCGATCCGCCTTGAAGGGAAGAGAAAGAAAGAAAAAAAAAAAAAAAAAAAAGGCATAAATGAAAACGTTCAGTTGGGCCACTCCCAAATGGGAGCTACAAATTGGAAGGGAAGTAATCAACCATATGCGGGAAATGCAGACTATGGTTGATAAGAAACGCCCTTATCGTGACATACACTTTATATAACTGTAAGAAATGGATCCCCCACCGGGCATGTCCACACCAAATGTGACCCTTCTTACATACCTATGGCATACAGCTTGTCCTGAAACACCACCGTCGCAAGGCCGAGGCGCGCCTGCTTTAAAGGCTTACCCATAATCCACTTCATTTTTTTGTCCTTCAAATTTAGCATCTCCATACTTTTGTGCACCTTGCCATAGTCCCCAATTCCGTCCTTTCCCCCAAGCACAAAAATTATATTTTTAAAGATGGTTGCACTAGCAGAGTGTCTGACGCAGTTCAGAGGGGGGAGGGACCTCCACGAATTTATTTTGCTATCATAGTATTCTACACTGTTTAAAATGTGGTGATTGCCTTCCCCTCCTAAAATGAAAAGGTCATCATCTTCCGTACATACTCCACAAAAATTGGATCTTGGAAAATGCATGAGGTTTATTTGTTTCCATGTCTGTTTGTCTGCACAGAATTTTTCAACCAGTCCGTATTTTTTTTTCCCGTCACATCCCCCTATGGCGAGGATTTCCCCATTTTTGGTCAAACATAAAAAGTGGCCGTTTCTCAGAGAGGGCAATTTTTTTATTTTCATTTTTACTGTGTAGTTTTTATCCTTATCGGTGGAGATGTGCGTGGGTATGTGCGCGGATGTGTGAGCGGATATGTGCATGGATATGAGTTCACTGTTGGAGAGGATTGTTTTTTTGGAGTCACTCAGCACGTAGGCGTACACGAGGTGCACTTCTCCGTTCGCGTTCGCCCCGTTCACGTAGCGGTTGCTTTTTCCCTCCAGAGTGATTTGCTGAGGGTTCACCTTGACGCTGTCTGCTCCATTTGCGTCGCCACCATCCTTGCTTACCACTTGGATGCTATTCTCTCTGAGGGGGCTTTTGCCGCGTCTGTTGCTTGTCCCGTTGGTGGCGAAATTTGTGGGATGGAAATTTTCTTCATTATTCAATGCCTTCTCGTTATCGTCCTCGCCAATTTTGTTCTTCTCGTTTTTTAATAAGTCCGCTTTGTTTAAGCAGTCGTCCGGAAGAGCCTTGCTCAAAACATCCATTCTGTAGGTTGAGGAATTTAATGCAGTGGGGGCAGGACAAGCTCCACGTACATACACAGGCGCTTGTATGGATGTGTACACGTGCGGTTACGTGTGCTGGTTAAAAAAAAAGGACGCCTTGAGAGAAGCAACACGTAATGCGGGAAATGTAATGGCAATATGATGATGTTTTGTTTCAACGGGAGGGAAAAAAAACATGTGCGAATTGAACCGCGAGAGTGAGGTAGCAGTAAACGATGCGTGGATACCTCAAATAACAAAAAGGAATTGAAAAAGTAGTGCATTCTGTGTTTTGCAAAAAAAAAAAAACCTTAAAATTAAAAAAAAAAAAAAAAAAGTGCTACTATATGTGAGGAACAAAACGTGAGGGGAAAAAACCATGTAGGACATAGCCGTTCATTTTTGTTCATAAAAAAAACATCAAATGTGCAAATATGCGAACATATTCCTCCATGCGAATGTACAAAATAAAAAAGGAACCTCCCCCTTTTGGCATATATTGAAGTTTCTTGGGAAACGTAATTTCTTTGCTTTTTGTCCCAACGCTCAGGAACCGTCTGTGCAACCAAGTCGCTCCACTTGTAGAGGTGAATTTTTAGTGGTCGGAGGGTGGCTCCCCACAATCGCAATCGTTTTTTTTTCCCTTGTGGGACGTAATTTCGAGGATACGCAAACCAAGCTAAGGTGAAGTTAACATTGTTGAGAAAAACAAAACGGGAAATGCTTCCTCGAAAAAATCTACTTAACAGCGACGTTTTCCTTATGTCACCTTTTCGGGAACGTCGAAAAGGGGCAAAGGGTTTTATTTTTTTAATTTTTTTTTTTGATACATTTTCTTTTTTTTCTCTTTCACGGAAGTGACCCCCCCTTCACGCGCATGGGTACAAATGTAACTTTGAAATGTGGATAAAATGAAGTGCGATGGGTGTATACAAGAAGAAAAAAAAAATATATCAAAACACATGGGCAGGCGTGTAGATATTCATTCCCACACATGTGTGCAACTGGTTGATGGGGGTTCCACACCACTTGGAATTTATTACAAAATTGGCGATACTATTAATTGGGCGTATGACAAAATATGTTCTTAGCAAAAATCACCATTTTGAAGTAGCACGACTGTAATTGTCGACTGGGCGATTTGCTTCACTCATATTTCCCATTTTTTGGAAAATGACAATGTACACATGTAACCCATTGTTTAAAAGCTTATCATTCTTCACATGTGTCTGTCTTTCTTGATAGTGGCGTACAGCTCGATTGTAGTTCCCTTTTGACAAGACCGTTAAGGCATAGACATGTTCTGCAAGCGGTAAAGGTGGAACCGTTCGATCGGAGGGGAAAAAACGACGGGATTAACATTGTGGTAGGGTTTAAAAAGCGAGGGATATTTTTTCATTATTCTACAGTTTTTCGCATTAATGTGGATACATACTTGTATGCGATGTGGGTTAAGAGGGAAAAAAATGCTTTACTGCTGTGCGAATAGTGAAAGTTTTTTTTTTTTTTTTTTTTTAAAATGGTAAATATTGCCTGACCCGTTCAGAAAATTTCTTCGTCTGTAGAAAGCTTTTTACGTGGGATGTGCGGAAAAAAAAAAAAAAAAAAAAAAAAAAATTCTTAGGCAGCCAAAACGGCCAAATAGCCAAACGGCCGGAAAGCCAAAATGTCCGAAACGACCGAAACGACCGAAACGACCGAAACAAGAACAAGCGTGTACGCAAAAAAATTGCAAAGCGGAATTGTATGTAAAAATCATGAGGAAGAAAAACAATTCCGCGTTGTGTGAGAACACCTCAGGGAATAAAAAGGTTTAATTACCTCCTTAAGATTAAACAACGTCTTTTTTGTTTTGGGCGTAATTAACACTTTTGCCATTTGTATGTTTTGTACTTTTCCGCACTCAGTGGACATTTATTTTTGTTTACCCCTTCCATTTTGACGCGCACGTTTTGTTTTTCGTTGCGTCGCGTTTCTTTCCGTTGTTTCGATGTGCTTCGCTTTCCTTTGCTTTTGTTTGTTTTCCTGAACGAGGAATGATTTCCCAATTAAATTCTAATTCTTGAAAAAGCAAAAACAGCGCGCGTCTGTGGGGTAACATACCGATGTCTAGCGGACGATTGTGAAAATTGTTTGCCCGACATAGCTTCACATGTTTGTTAAAAAAAAAAAAAAAGAGGGGATTTTCTTTTTGCGTCGATTTAGCTTTATAGAGAATTCCCCCTTTACGCTACACACAGTTGTCGAAGCTTCTGCATTTTTAGCAAGAGCTGCTCGTAAAGCCAAAAAAGCGAAAATAATTTTAAAAAAATCAAAAAAGTGAAAATAATTTTAAAAAAATAAAAAAAGCAAAAATAAGAAAAAATAAAAATTATAAGAGGAGATAAACAACCAGCTTACACATTTGCTTGGCTGTGCTGAGACGGAGTCCTTTTTTTTTTTCCCGCTTGTGTCCCCCTTCCGAGACACCCATTTGCCAAACTGTTTTTACGTCCACATTTAACTGCCGCTGCTATGTACTTATCTATATATACACACATACGTACATTTTTTTGGGCACATGTAATTTGTCGCTCTCTGAATTCCCCCCCTCCATCAACGCACTAAACACGCTGCAACCATGAAAGTGTTTAAATTTGAGGATATTAAAATGTGAGCGTCATTTTGAAATTATTCTAGTGCTGCAAAAAATATCCCCCTGGATGTCTGTTTTTAGTGCCCCCAAGGTTTTAACACTATATGTGTGTATATATAGACGTATGCATACCTACGTGTAGCTTCATTCATGGGCACTTGAACACAGTAAAGAACAACTATTTGCCGTAGCAGACAATAAGCACACGCTCATATAAAGTAAAATCCACGGGGTAGACGCGTACAACTGTGTTGCTTCTCAACTGCAAATGAAGGACAGCCTTATAATGGACGAGAACGATGAAGCGCGGAAGTGTGAAAGTGTGTGCAGGTCGGGGACTCCCTCAGAAGTTCTGGCAATCAAGGGGGCAGGGCCTTTTAAAAGAGCCAGTGATGGAAGTAGAAGTAGGAACATAGGTGGAAGCAGGAATAGCAGTGGAAGCAGAAATAGCAGTGGAAGAAGAAACAGCGGTGGAAGTAGCAGCCGCAGTGGCAACCGGGGCAGTAAGGGGAGTCGCTCGAACAAACCTTTCGTGGACGAACCCGACAAAATGTATGACAAGAGCGTAACGGTGGAATATAATAGCGATAATGACCGCTCCTGTGAGAGAAATAAGTATAAGGAGTTCTCTAAGCAGAGCACTCTAAATGTGAATAATAACGATGAGGAAAACGCGACGGATTGTTCCTTTGAGTCTAGCAATTCCTGCGCCGAAAGGGAAGGGAAAGGCTACGATGACATGTGCAGGAGAGCATGCAAAGGGGATGGCGAACAAAGTCGAGAACGCCAATCCAGCGCAGATGATATAATTAGCCACAATGCATTGGAAAAAAACGAAGTGAATATGTGCATAATGAACGAGGTAGCCACATGCCAAGGGAACAAAAGTGAAAATGACAAGAAGAGAGAACCGGAGGAAGGGAATCCCCTCAAGTTTGATACAAACGGCTCAGTTTTGCGCGAAGAAAAGGAAAGGAATATCCGCAACGTATCAGAAAGGTATGAGGATAGCTCGGGCAACAATCTAGACATGAATTGGAACAAGTCTCAAATAAAGACATGCATTAGAATTAAGCCGCTGGATTCTGCGGGGAACAATCTGGAAAATGTAATCACGCAAAGAGGGTCAAACAAAATATTAATTAATTACGGAATGCCGAGTGAAAATAAGAAGTGTGAATTTGTCGTGGATAGAATTTTCAATGAAGGCAGCACGCAATCGGACATATGGAAGAGCATTTGTTTTTGCATAGATTCTGTCTTCCGCTTTAAGAATGCAACTGTGTTCGCGCATGGCCATACGGGGACGGGGAAAACGTACACCATGATTGGTCCAGACGTCATGGAGCTAATTAAGAGGAAGAAGAGAAAAATCCGCCACTCCGCAAGGCGCACGCAGCCGATCGAGTTGTTGCTCAACACGAACAGTTTGAGGCTTCCAAATGGTGGTGGCGGCAGTGCAAATAGTAACGGTAACGGCAACCCACACAGCAACAACAGCAGTAACAACTTTTTGTGCGAGAGGAAGAGGTCCTGCTCGCAGCCGATCTTTAACTTCCCTCCGAGAGTAATCCCCCTGGTGAATGGAAACTATTGCAGTTATAACAAAAGGTACGACTCGCCCTGCAGCGCGCAGTGTAACGCGGCGCACACGTCTGCGAACGGTGCAGGGAATAGTGTCATGAACAGTATCGTGAGCAGTGTCGTGAACAGCAGCGCGAACACCAGGGCGAACAGCAGAGCGAACAGCTCCACAAACATCGCGCCAAACGGACCCCTCAATGCTAGGTACCATCACAAGTCGAATGCGGAGTGCATGAGTGAGAGCAGCTATTATGGGAAGTACGAGAACTGCAAAACGTTTTCGGAGTATCGAATGGAGTATAAGCCTAATGTGAAGGATCTGCAGGACGAAATTCGGCTGATTTTGAATTCAGACAGGAAGGGGATGATTCCCAGGGCGTGCGAGGAAATAATGAGCAGGTTGTCCCTGCACAGGGGGGTTGGCCGCGAGGCAGAGGCGGAGGCGCACCAAGGGGAGAGGGCCCCCAGGGGGAGCCGTGATCAAAGCGGTGATGGGGGCGGCCATCTAAAAGGCCATATAAATGGAGAAATAAATGGAGATATGAATGGCCATCTACGTGGCGGACGAAGCGGTGCCCTTAGCGGGGCCCGCGACACCCACGCGGAGAAAACGAAGGAGGTTTTTAAAAACGTGAAGGTGTACGCCTCTTACCTGCAACTGTATAACGATAGAATATTTGACCTGCTAAATCCGTTCACGGAACCGCAGCCCTATTTGAGCACTCAAAAGTCTAAGCTTTCCAACAACGCCACGTTTGTGTCTGGTTTGCTAACGGTGGAGGTAGCCAGCTGCGAAGAGCTGATAGAGCTCCTGATAGATGGCACAAGCAACAGAGCATGCAGAATCACCAAAACGAATGAAATGTCAACCAGGTCCCATTCGATATTTAAAGTGGAGTTACGACATGTTAATCATTCGAAACCTGAGTGTTTTAGGTCAGCCAATTTGTTGTTAATTGACTTGGCTGGAAATGAAAAGTATGCAGCGTCTAATGAAAAACTGTATACCACAGAAGTTTGTTCTATTAATAGGAGTTTATCTGCTCTGTCCCTGTGCATTAACGAGCTGTCTAAGGGAAATAAAAACATCAGCTACCGAAACTCCATTTTGACCAGACTGCTTCAGGATTCTTTGGGAGGGTCCAGCAAAACTGTTTTTATATGCACCATATCTTCATGCATGAAAAACGTCCGTGACACACTGTCCTCGTTGAAGCTAGTTTCGAGGGCAAAGAAGATACAGGTCGAGAGCAGGGGAAGCAATGCCTATGTGTATGAGGAGGATATACGAAGACTGCAAAAGGAGTTGTTCTTTTTGAGGAAGTTTGTCTTTTTTCAGTACATTACGAATAAGTATGAAAGTAGGAAGAGGCTACGGAAGATGAAGGAGTTTTATTTTGGCAGTTCGTTGGGTCGGGGCGAGTCAGACTTTGGGGGGGATAGCGGTGGTAGTGGAGAGGTGGTCCCTGGGAAAGATCTGTGCGTCGGTTGGGGGGGTAGGAGCGTTCCGAATGATACCATGCAGAAGGGCATCCCCGGCGAGGAGGAATCCAACCAAGATGACGCTAGCAAAGTGGAGCCGAATGAGTATGCAGCTACTTACGCCGGAATGAAAAGCATCTACAACGAGTACGAACGGAAGTCCTTCAACTCATTGCTGTACCAGTGGAACTTGAACAAGGCTAGCATTAGGAGGGTAAGGGAGCCGCCGCTGACGCCGCTGACTCTGCTGACTCCGCTAACGCCGCTAAACGGAGTGAGTAGCAAAAGGAGCCCTTGGTTCCACGGCAATGGGGATGTGAACAAGAAAAACGTCATGAACTTCATCGAAACGCACACCATAGAGTATGAGGTCGACAGTGATGAGGACCTGTTCGGCGGGGGCAGCAGACAGGGGGAGGAAGAAGCAGACGAGGAAGAAGAAGTGGAAGAAGAAGAAGCAGACGGGGGAGAATACGCCGAAGAGGCTGGTGGGTGTAACGGAAAGGATCACAATAGGGATGGCAGTGACGGGAGAGAGGATGCAGGCAGGTATTGCAACGTGGATGGGGATTACGAGAACGGGGGCTCCGACGGTGAGGAAACAGACAAACAGGGTGACCTCTGCGCTGATGAGGCATACCCGAACGGGGAAATGGTGAAAGGGAAAAAAAAAAGTGTGGAAGTATACCCTCCTCGTGAAAGTAGTAAGAGAGCCACTTTGGAAGAAGCATGCAAGGAGAGAGCCATGGGTGGATATGAAAGAGGGGGAGATGTCATGGCAAAGGAGGGGTCTTCCAATTGGGTTCATGCCAAAAGGGGGGAAAAAGAAGATACAAGTGTTAGGGCTTCGAAAGGGGAGGATGGAAAGGCCGACACAATACAGATACCCTGTAGTGACAGGGAATTAAACTGCGCGAGTGAGAAGGCGAGAGAAGCAACTGACCTTAGTGCAACTGCTAAGAAGTTAAAAAAATGGAGGGTAGACAAAAATGATGGCCTTTTGGTCCCAGCGGAAGAGGCAGTATCTGCATGGAATGCCCCAAACAGAGAGACAATTCAGAAGAAGGCAAAGATCGTGAGTGCAAGCAGGAATGAGGCGAACCCAAAAAGGGGCCGGCGCCGAAAGGCAGGAACGAAGTCATTTTTCTTCAATTTTGCGATGCATATTAACAAGAGAAAGGGCACTAGCGGTATCTTCAAACACAGAGCAGAGGAACAGAACCAGAGGAGTGGGTCTGAACTAAAGAGGAGGAAGGGAAAGATCGGCAAGTTTGCAAAGGTGAAGAAGCAGGGACGTCGCTGCAACACCTGCAGCAATGGTGGAGATGCTGCTTTGAACTCAAATGGGAAGGGGGATTACTCCCGAAGGAAGAGGTATGCCGAGTTGGTAAACTCTCGCAAATCGGCTAACTCGCTGGCGGTGAGTAACGGCTCTAATTTGGCTCCATCGGGTGGTGTCATTGCGGCGTTCAGCTCGGAGGGAAGCGCCGGTAGTAGTGCACGCGGTGGGAAGATCGGACAAGCTAGTGGCACAAGTGGTAGCGCTCCAATAGATGGAAGAAGCCTCTCAAAGAAGAAGGGAGATCACGCAAAGGGGGAAGATGATGGGCAAGCAAAGCCAAAGTTCTCTATCAAGGGTATCCAGGTTGGCAAAAAGTCCTCCTCTAATGAGACACTATACGCAAAGGGGCGTGGCAATGGTGAACGGGGAAGACCAGCCTTTGCGTCCGACCTAGGGCATCTACTCCAGTTAGGCGACTCAAAGAGGAAGCAGCATTACGTTAACAATGTAGGGATAAACAACATGGTGATAAATAGGATTAACATTTTCCCCAATTCTAAGGTAGTGAGGAATTGCAATGAGGTCACGGGTGGGGTGGAAAATAAAGACACGTCAAGTTTGAAGGGTGAAGAGGGCTGCAGCGGGGTGGGAAAAAGATCACTTTTTGCGGGTGAAGGACATGGTCATGTGAGTGATGGGAAGGATGGCAATAGGGAGCATGCCGACAGGGGCAGATCGGTCAGTGAGAACTGCTGCTTCAGTAACTGGAAAAATAAAACTATTATAGGCCAAAACAGCAAGGGGAAGTTTGCCTACTATATTGAGTTTAACAAGATGAATGATGTGAGGAAGTGCATCATGGAGGGGCGCACAGCAGGAGGGGGTGCAAAGGGGAAGAGCGATTTGGCCGTGCGCAATGGGGGGGAAGGTTGCCTCGAGGAGACCAGCGCCGGGGTGAAGAAAAATGGGAAGAAGTGTTTGATTTCCCAAGTTGAGGAAAGCTGGCTGAACTTTGAGAAAAAGTTAGAAACGAAATTGGGGGAGGAAAAGAAAGGAGTTGCGAGTGGGTGCGGGGGAGGAGGTGGAAGAGCGGGCAGCAGCGTTGTGGGAACTGCCTACACGGTGGGCACCGCCAACACAGTGGATATGTCCCATTATAAGCGGGACGGCGAAATGAGCGCCCTGGAGGAAAACAGGAAAAAGCTAGACACGTTAAAAAACCGCTACGAGAAGATCCTGGCTGAGACACAAAAAAGGGATTCTAGAGACGCCTTTTGTTTGAGTCACTCTGCCGGGGATGCAGGCACAGGGAAGGGTATAGGTGGAGGTGGAAATGGGACTGCCGCCCCAACTAGTGGTAATAACACCACCGCATCGGTGCGTAACGGGAGATGTTTGCATGATATGCAGAGGAAGGCAGCTGAGATGAAGAAGGCTGCTCTGTTTGGGGCTGACGAGCAGGTCACTCCCATCCACGTGAGCAGGAGTGGTGTAGCATTTAACGGAACAAATGACATGTTAAGGGAGGAGAGGCACACATGTGAGGACGCCAAAGGGGTAGGAATGAGGTCTAATTTGGATAGCCTGGTCAGCAGTGCGTATAATATTCAAGATATGATAAAGGCGTCTTATCGAGAGAAAAAGGGGCGATTCTTCCTCCGCAGCCATTTTAGCGGTGCGAATTCGGGCGGGGAAAAACATCACAGAGGGGATCCGGTAAGTAGCTTCCACGGTTTGAAGAATCGCCATGAAGAGAAGCACCAGGTGGAGAAGCGTATTGCAAAGAATTACCATGCTGAGAAGCACCTTGCAGAGAAGCACCGCACAGATGGAGCTGACCGGAAAGGGGCGCCCGCGGCTAACCCCGTTGGCAGGATGGTATATCTTCCAAATGGGGAGGAACTATATTGGCGAAAGAAGCACTCTGCGGGGGCCGAGCAGGTGAACCTAAATGGGCGTTTGATTTATGCCAAGGGGAATAAACCCATGGTTGCCTCCACTTATACGAATGGTAATGATAAAGCTAGGGGGGTGGAAAAGCACAGGAACAACTGGCAGCACCATCTCGCTAGCGTGAACACTGTAGAGGCGTACGGCAGTGCACCCAATGTAGGGTTAGAAAGGAAGACGTCCAAAAATGGAGCAGTCAGTAACTGCCTACTGTTGGCCACGCAGGGGGATGCGGCCAGTTGGGAAGGGCACCCTAGCGGAGTGTTATCACACCGGAGAGATAAGCCGAACGGGGTGGATGGAGGAAGGGAATCACATCAAATAGGGCAGGACAAACTAAAGGGGGAAAGACACAGTGCGAATAAGTTTGAAGAAAAATATTTTCTGCATGGACGTCTGCACCCTGAGCATCTACCTTCGAGGGACAATTCGATGCATGTCAGCGGCCATTATCAAAGTAGGAAAATGCACAAGGCCAATTTGTTTGCCCCGAGCGGAGTTAGCAGCAACTATGAGGGGTATGCCATTCGGGAAGGTGAAAAGATGGGGAATGGCCATTATGCCAATGGGCATGGAACACATAGGGAGGGCCTCCAGGTTGATCATCTGAACAGCGTCATACCGTACCGAAGTAAATCCATAATCAATGGGAAGATAAAAAAGGTGAATTACTGTGGTAGCGGGATGCACTCTGGTAAGTTTGTTGTTAGGAGTGGCTTTGCCTATGGTGAGAGAACTACGAAGGATGAGCCGATCCCCCAAGTGCGCTTCCAAGATGTTAATAGGAACGAAATTAGCCAATTCAGGGTGATACAGAGAGGTGGAGGGCTGTGTGCCGGAGGGGTGTACGGTTCCGGCGCACGCAGATGAACTGGGGAAGAAGTAGTTTCCCCCCCAGAAGTGGCCGCTTCCTTATCGCCCGCGCAGTTGTCCTTTGGGTGGATAGCGGTGTGTGGGGATGAACATGCTTGGTGGGTTAGCGGATCTTCAAAAAAAAAAAAAAAGGCGAAGTTGAAGTTGAAGCAGAAGTTGAAGCCAAAGTCGACGTCGAAGTGGAGGTCCATTCGCGAGGCAGAGCGGAACACATTTTAAAATTTGAAGAGGAACGCGTAATGCTGAAAAGCTCAGTTTAGCGCTTTCCTAAAAAAGAAGTTCCTTTTTGAGAATTGTTGCCCATTTATGAGGAAGGGCAGGGAGCGTGTCCTGCATGGTTGCAAGTTGCCCAAATTTGTTTCCTCGCCCTGCTGGACACTTCCGTTGGTTAGCCCCTGTCTGGAAATACACCCCGCCATCCAGCGCCTACTGCGAATGAGACGTCCGATTATGATGCACACTCAGGTGAGCAAAAAAAAAAGTGAGCTGCGAAGTTGTTGAGCAAACTGATCGCGTTGGGAGGGGGCGAGCGGCATAGCTTTGTGCGCAGTTCCGTCGTTAGACAGACACGTTAATTATTTACCAGCAGGATGGGATGATTTGTTTTTCCTTTTTTTTTTTTTTTTTTTCACAAATGTGATTACCGCAAGTGCAACTGTTTCTGTTAACTCCGCCATTTTGCTATCTTGGCTTATTTATTGCCCGTTATGCACTCCACTTTGTAAAAATTATTTAGCATTTAGGGTTACGTTTTTAAAGAGGCTGTTTTGGTACGTTTGCTTTAAAAGAGAAAAAAAAAAAGGGGGTGGTGGTGCCGCACTTTGTACAATCATCATTTGGGTAAGTCGGGCACGTGAAAGTGTAGATAACAAGAGGATCTTTTGTGGTACAGAAAAAGGGGCAGTCGCAGCGCCCAGGAAAAAAGGGGGAAACAGTATACACACACACACACACACACACACATATACCTATGTGAGTAGATACACACGTGCGTGCGTGCCTGTGGACTGGTCGGAGAAGCGCGCAGCGAGGGAACAAAGACTCGCTCACAAATTGTTGTCCACGTAGGGGTTGGGGGGAGGCACGTTTTCCTTCTCCTTGAAGTAATCAAAGGTGTTGATTTTGTGGCTGCGGGGGTGGTAGTTGTAGTTCAGGTTCTGCAGGATATACTCCAGGTTAATTTCTTTTTGCTTTTCCTTTTTCTCGGCTGGGCGGTCGGCGGGGGGGGCGTCTCCGGGGAGGGGCCGATCATGGTGATCATGAGGGTGATCCATGGAGTGACCACTGTGGAGACCGCTAGGGTGATCACCCCTATCCCCTCTGCTCACTCGATCGTCCCAGGCCTGGCTACCTTTGGCGACCCATTTGGGGGGCTCCTTTCTGTTCGGTTCTTTTATCATCCCGCAGTTGTGCAGATTTTTCAGGAACACATATTCGTCATGGGAGTCTTGGTTAAGGGAGTCCTTTTCGTGGGTGTCTTGGCCCACGTGCGGAAGCTCCCCTCCTTGCTGCTCTTCATTCGCTGGTTCCGAGTTGTTCATTGAAAGGGAGCACGTTCCATTGCCACTGGGGGAACCATTTGTGGGCCGCCTCAACGGAAAGCTGTTATTATTACCCTCCTTGTTGCCGTCCAAGTTGGGGATTTTTCTTTCCGACTTTTTGAAAAAGTTGGTTATCCTCAATTGGCTCCTGCGATTTCCGTTCACCGCGGAGGATTTACCTTTGAGAGGGGAGCAAACGACTGAGGGGTGGTCGCTCCATTCCGATTTGAAGTTCGTTTTGTTTATTTCGCTTTTCACGCCGCTGATCGGTTTCGTGGTCAGTCTGGTGGTCCGTATGCTGATCGGTTCTGTTGCCGGTTTGCTGATCGGTTCTGTTGGTAGTTTTCTGATGGGTTCTATTGCCGGTTTGCTGATGGGTTCTATTGCCGGTTTGCTGATCGGTTCCGTTGACAGTTTTCTGATCGGTCCTCCCTGCGTGCCGCTTCTCATTTTGTCTTTCCCGTCCCAAATGTCGGTTCCCACGGGACTCCCCCCTTCTTCATCAGGCCGCTCGGCCTTACACCTCCCTTGAATCTCCCTCACGCGTGAACATTCCTCCTTCTCTTGTGCGGAGTTACCTTTCAATTCTTCCGTTGAAGATCCCATTTGGTTGCTTGTCTCCCCGTCCAACGTCTTGAATAGAAGGAAGCTCTTCTTCATATTCTGGTACATAACTCTTGCGCTTTTCTTTCTGTTCGTCCCTTCAGTTGGATTGGTAACTTCTTCGTCCAGCGGCTTCCCCTTTTTTGCATCCTCCTGAATGCTTGTGTCGATCCCGTGAGCGGGGCCTCCTTCGAGGCGAGCCACCCCTTGGCAGTTGCGACCTGCCTGCGATATCCACTTTGTCTTTTCGAGAATCTCGCCAGGATGAGTTTTGTCCGAGCGTTTACTGCAATCGGGTTCGTTTTCTTCCAACGGGTTCTTCGACGTTTGATCACCTGTGTGCGGGGGTGCTGCGGCGCTCCTTTTCGTTTTCTTGAAGTTAACTGAGTCGGCGTGGTTCCCCTTCCGCTTGCTCAATTTTGTTTTTTCCTTTCCTCTAGGTAGATTATTTCTGGAGTTGTACGCGGGGAGGTCGCTGGAATCGCTGTAATCGCTGGAATCGATTGTATCTCTCGAATCGCCTGCATCTCTTGGATCGCTTGGCCCTCTCGGCACTCCCGCCTCATCCCCATCGTTGGTGCACTCCCTTCCGTGCGCGCAGCCGTTGCTCCGGGGGGAATCACCAAATAGGTTGAAGTTGGCGCATTCCATGGGGGGCCACAAATTGGCCGTCTGGGTGGTTCCTCTTGGGTGCAGGGGCGAACATGCTTGCATATCCCCTTTGGGCGGTTCCTGTTGGGCTGTTGCGCTTGGGGGGAGCTCTCCGGGGTGGAACGCTGCGTAGTTTTGCCTACCACTTTGCCAGTCACTTGTCCAAGTGCTTAACCCATGGGAACCCTCTTGAGCGATCCCCTCATGGCGCACTATCTCCTGCTCCTTCAGACCATTCTGCCCCTCGGGACAATTCCTGAACAGGTCGGGGGATATCTCCAAATATTCTAAACACTCGGATGGTAAATTTTTAAAAATATTTTCAACACTGTTCGGTTTGTCTAATTGGGGATGTTCCTTTAGGGCGGTTTGTTTTGGTGGAAGTGGGGATCTCCTTTTGTGTGCTGGAGAAGCACTTCCTTTGAGCATGTCCTTTTGGTGGTGTTTCCTTTCGGAATATACCTTTTCTTCACCTCTTGTACTTCTTCCAGTGCATCTCTCCGAATTGCCGCTCCCATCAGAAAGAAAGCTACTTCTCCCCCCGCTGGCACCACTGGAGAGCTCCTCCGAGAATGCGTTCAGGCAGTTTCCCCTCCTCTTACTGCTGTCATATGTGAGGGAAAAGTCACGTATTTTATTGATGAGGAGTTTATTTTCATTTTTCTTTAATGCACTGTTGAAGGACTGGTTGATGGGGATGTTCTGGCACAGAATAAAATCATACACTTGGTGATGTAAGAAGGCGTTTTTAATTTCTTCATATTTAGTCATCAGTTTTTCTAGGGTGTTTAAATTGGGCGGTATTTTACGCTTCCATCTGTCATGCGAAATGAGGAATGAAAAAATATTTTCGATAGTTTTGTATTGGCTGATTAAACTGAAGGCAGTTTTGATTCCCATTCCCGTGATGTGAAAATCGTTCGTGTAATCGCAGCCACTTAGGATGCACATCGCCAGGAACATGTCTATGCTGAAATGCTTTAGCTTGTCCAATTCTTCTGGCCAGTGGAAGTGGTCCAGATATTCCTTCATCACTTTGTGGTAGCTTTTTTTTTTCTGCTCAGGGTTCCCGTTTGCCGCGGCTCGGTGGCGCGTCCGTCGTTGCGCGCGCGCAGGGGGGTGCTCGGCTAAATCGGTCATGTTATTCTCTTCCCAATCGGATAGGTTATTATCTTCCCAATCTGAGTGCCCCCCCTGGGCATCCCTCCGGCCCTGCTTCATCGGGGTGATGTAAAACTCGTTGAACGAATCCGAGAGGGGGTTCCTAATTTTGTTAATCACGTTTACGTCAATCAGATCGTCAATAGGCATCAAACTTATTTCATCGCACTCTCCGGTGCTTTTCAGTTTGTACAAAACGCGAGGGCAGCCATACACTAGCAAGTCACTGTCTTCACTTATGGCGCAAGAAATGTAGCCCATCCTGCAGAGGTAGGACAGCTGAGCATCCGCTTCAAAAGGGGAAATGATATAATCAATATTTTTTGTTCTACAAAATTGGATCACGGTGTTTATAATCTCTTTGGAAACACTTAAAGCTTGTATGCACTTTTTCAAAACGTTCTCATCTGATCTGGGATTTGGGACTGATTTAATAATTTCTTGTGCCTCCTTCTTTGCCTTTTCTCTCCTATCTTTCCTAATCACATTTTCTGCCTTCTTTTCTGGTAACTCCTCTCCGTCGAAAACGAACACTACCTTAATGTTGTAGTGATAAATACATTCGAGCATTTTTTCGATGAAGCTTAAGTAGCTGTCGTTGTACGTATCCGTGACTATGTCGTAGGCACAACTGATGAGACCCCTGTGGATCCAACACATGATGTCCACGCCGATCACTTCATTTTTGTATTTGCTTATGTGTGTGCTCTTGGCGATCGGTTTTAGGAACGGCAGCAGGTTGGTGATTCCCATTTGTTGCTTGGTGGGCTCCAATGGGTATATGTGTGTGTGGGCAAATCGATGCCTACAAATTGTACGTGCAAATTTGTACATGCCAATGTTGGCGCGGTGCGCGCGTCGAGCAGGCCAAGGTGTGTAACAATGGAGCAGGCGAAGTAGCTGAGTGGCGAAATAGCGGAACGGCGGAATGGCGGAATGACGGCTAGCTGGGTACACAACCGAGTCGTTTTAAAATTCGCCGCAATGCCTCTTCAAATGGAAAGAGGAGAGATGAAGCAGTGGTTCGAAAATGCGATTTATCGGGTTGACGATTTATCGGGTTGGCGATTTATCCGGTTAGCGGCCGCCGCCCGTAACCCTCACGCACGTTGTACGTACGAACGCGTATTCGCATGTGCGTGTGCCCCTACGCCGCGTTTACATGCATAACGTCTTGGTATCTTTCTCCGTTTTTTTTTTTTTTAAGTTGAAGGTGTTCCAACTTTCGAAGTTTTGCATTGGTATCCCCTCGATTCGGTTTCGTTCACCCTTTCCCCATTTGGCTATTTTCCCAATAAAAAGCGCATACGATGTGTGGGAAAAAATGGTATCATCAGTTAATGTTAAAAATATTGCAAAAAATCGCCTCCCATCGGCATGTTTATTTACATAATGCGTTTTCACCGAGTGGCAATAAAAACGCCCTTTTTGATGTGCAATATTTGTCGCCCTTTTCGCTGCCTATTTTGTTGCCTTTTTTTGCCGCCTTTTTTCGCTGCCTATTTTGTTGCCTATTTTGTTGCCTTTTTTTGCCGCCATTTTTCGCTGCCTTTTTTTTTTTTTTTTTTTTTAAAATGTGTCAGCTAATATATCGGGGAACATTTTTTTTTGGCTGTACATGAGGGGCAATTTTTTTTTTTTTTTTCCTCCGTTTTTTTTTTTGTTTTCCCGACAACATAAACAACGAAGTGGTGAAAAAGAGTTCTTTTTTGTTGAAATAAATTGGGATTATTCTTTTTAATTTTTTGGTTGCCTTTTTTCTATATACTTTTCCCGATTTAAGAAGATTGAATGGTTTTAATTTTTGCCCCCACGTGAAGTTATGAGTGGCAATTCCGCGGGGGAGCGGCCCACTTAGTCATAATCGATTATGCTGAAAGGGCCTACAATTATTCTGCTAGTAAATAAAATACAAATAAATGTTATATTAAACGTTGGTTACGTACAAAATCGAATAGGGAAAGAAGCTTGTGAACATATGTTTGGCAACAAGTTCCGAAAAAAGGTCATTTAGGGTAGCCACAAACTGTTGTCGCGAGAGGGAATGTTTTTATTATTTCTTTAAGAAGCATGCCTTTGTTATGTTTGTCAAGGAATATGTTAGTTTCCCTCAATTTTGACAAACATTCTCATTGTTGAAAGACCCCACTGAAAGGAATACCACTCGCCTTATCCTTTTATAGTAGCAGCGCAAATGCAATAATATAAGACTTCTCCGTTGCAAAAATATATTCCTGCGACCTAACCCTAAATCTGAACCCTAACCCTAAATCTGAACCCTAACACTAAATCTGAACCCTAACCCTAAACCTGAACCCTAACCCTAACCCTAGCATATAAGCTGCCAACCAATGATGCGACAAAATGGGCGTCCTAAAACTCAAAAGTGACAAGAAGAAGAGGGAAAAGTCGAAGGAAACCAAAATAGATTATTCAAAATGCTTAAAAAGAACAAAAATTAAGGAGAAAATAATTCGGAAGGACGCCGAAAACGAATTCGACCTCTCGATATTCGCCAAAACAGATCATGCGTCGAATAAAATACGGCAGCTGAATTACGCCAAGCTAGTTAAAGCCATAAGGAAAAACAAAAATTTAATTGCAAACCATGTGCCCAAAATTTTGGAGATTTACGGAAAGGGCATCATAGATGATGATGAAAATGTCCGAAATTATTCCTCCAAAATATTTTACCATTTGGTGAATAGTCATATCGATTTTGACGTCTTCCACAGCAAGATTAAAACTTGCTTGTTTCATTCGTTGAAGATAGGAAGAGTCCCTCTGAAGGTGCTAAACCTGGAGCTGTGCCACAGCTTCTTTTTTACGAAGATTCACTACTGCCATAAGTTTTTCTATGAATTTTTGAGCAACATTTTGGGCTGCTTCGTTTCGCTGCCGATTGAGAAGCAAGTCACAACGGTGAGGTATTTCTTCCTCTTGTTCAAGCACAAATGGAGGTTCAAGCGGGGGGGGAGGAACCTCCCCAGTGGGGTGAAGCAACAAGGAAGAGGTGGTTCCGTGGAAGAGACACACATTGACATAGCAGAGGAGGGGGATCCTCCCCATGGGGAAGAAGTTCCAGATGACGAATCGAGGGGAGACCCGGATAACTGCTACGAATTCATAACCCGTACAAACAGGCGAAACAGCTGTAACGACCCCTTCCTGCTGCAGAAGGAGAAAAAAACGAGCATCCAGGTGGCAACCAAGATGGAGATCTACACAAAACTACTGAAATGTCTGTGCAACTTTATGGATGAAGTTGTGTACAATTCGATCAACGTAGATTTGATTCACCTATACACGAAGATTTTAAAAGTAATAACTTTTATGATGAAGAAGAAAAAAAAAACAATTTTTAAGCAAGAAATGATGACTCTACTTAACAATTTTTTGCAGAGAGCCATGGGGGTGATTAACGAACATGCAGCTGAGATAAGTAGCTGCAAAAAGGTGTTGAACATGATTTGCTACTTCATCCTGTTGGTTTTATCTCTGTGTGGAAAAGAGGTGAAACACTTTGAGGACGCCAATAGGAGGGCTTCAATAAACTACGCAGGGTTAGTGAAGTATTGCCTCTCCATTTACTTTTACGCCCTTTTAAGATGTGAATTTTTTAGCGGAGAAAATCCGGAGCATCAAAGGAGCGGAGGCGCCCCAAACGGGGATGTAAAAAGGGGAAATCCGCTTCATCACAGTGAAGGGAGCAGTCACACGGAGGTAAGCACCCATGTACTCAACAAGCTCTTTGATGGGAAGAGGCAGAAGGGGACACACAAGAACGTGGAGAAGTACGCAAGGAAGTACTTTCACCTGTTAGTCTGCCTCTACGAAATGTTTATTCACCGAAAGGATAGGAAAACGCTGTGGCAAGATGGAGAACCCCGTGAGGGAAAAACAAGCGGGAAGAACACAAACCAGAAGGAGAAAAGCAACAACAGTAATATTGCCTATAGCCATGCCGAAAGGATAATCAAATTGGTGGAAAAAAAAATACTCCTGTATGAGAATGGCGGAGAAATGAGAGTTCTATGTGGACTCGTTTTAAACTATTTGAGCAACTTTTCGCAAAGAAGTATCGACCAGATGGATCGCTTTTGCTACTTTGTAATTATCCTCGCGCAGCAGGCAAATGGGGGGGTGAATCAACTAGATTATGAAGCACCACTTGTGGGGGAAAGACTCTCCAATTCTTCGAAAGAAAACACACAAGGGAGTAGCAACCAGGGGAGGAGTGCGGGTGTCTGGGATGAGGGAGGCTCCCAAAAGAGGGGGTCATCATTTCCATTCTTAACCACCCCTTTCATGTTCGTACTTTTAGCGGACTGTGAGTGCTTCATAAATAGTAACTTCTTCGACGCTTTTTTCGAAATATTTAATGAAGAAGAGAGGAGGAGAACAATGGAGGCGATTTCGTTTGTGCAGAATGGAGGAAGTACCATTAACATAATTACGAGAAAGACTTTTGATTGTTTTGTTGGAAATTTATTTTCCATTTTGTATAGCTATGAGAACCCCCTTTTTGTGAATAACTGCCTTTTTTTCCTTTCCTTCCTAAGTGTAAATAAGCGCAAGGTAAAGAAGCCGTACGGGGATTTTAAGCATTGGAGTGGCGCCAAGCTGGAAATGGAACAGCTGCTTCTCCTCGATGTAAGGACCCACTTGGATGATGTGATGAAGGACAAGGGAGAGATACTGATTGATCACTTTTTAAGCAAAAATAGACACGTCATCCTCTCCTTTGAGATAATTTCTAATCTGTATTTTGTGTACGAGAATAGGAGTAGCAGGTTGCTCTTGTTCATTTATTTTTTGATTTTAAAATTTGAGAAGGAGGGGAGTACCTTGCGCTTTGCCCTGGGGGAGGAAGAAGCCATGATTCTTCTGGACCGGGTTTTTCGTACCCCTCATAGGGATGACTGCACATGTGTAGTAAACACTCAGGGTAGCTACTCCCCTTTGGTTGGTCTTTCTCCTGAAGAGGGTCCCCAGGGCGATGCGGGGGTCAACCCAGATGGGGGGAGGACAGAAGAAGGGACGCCTCTCTGTTTGCTCGAAAAAAAATACACATATAGGATAAACAAGGATTATCTGTATAGGGAAGATTTTTTACTTTTCTTTCTCAAGATGAGCTTATCCGAATGGGATTTTATCGTCCGAAATGACATATACACGGTTATGCAAGTGAAGGGTTCAAACGGAGGTGGAGACAAAGCCGTTGCGAACCCCTCAGGTGGAGACAAAACCGTTACGCACCTCCCAGGTGGAGACACTACCGTTGCGAAACTCATTTTAATTATAAAACGAATGGCATTCATCATTTCGAATGTTAACATATGCATGGGGAATAAGGCAAAGAATCCGAATAACTCCCTTTTCATAATGGATTACTTATTTGGGGTAATCGAGCGGGTGGCGTTGACTCGTCTCCCCCAGGCAGGGTGTTCAAACGATTGCGATAGATTGTTCCTACTTGTTAAAGCGGCTTTTCTGTTTTATTTCGTATCTTTTTATTTGTTCCCTTGTTTGTTGTCCAAGAGGAGGGGAAGTTTCAACCTGGAGGGAGGAGCAATCGATGAGGGGCAAAATCGCAGAGGAAGAGAAGTTACTGGTGATTTGACCGCTGCCAAGGAGGGCGAAGCGGATTTACAATCGGATGCACCGGTTGGACGGGAGCATATCTACTACGACCACAGCGCAGATGTGACGGTTGACGTGCCTACTTTTGTCGCGTTCGTGAAGGAGACCCTTTTCAAAAGTGGCAGCAAGGAAGAAGAATCCCAATTGGATAAGTTCGCATATGTGATGCCGCACTCACACATGGCCTGTAGATTTTTTGACGTCCTATTCGAGCAAGGCGTTATGTACGCGTGCAGCGTGAATGGGGACCTCCAACAAATGCCCAGCGTGGACTTAGAATATAATCTGAGCACCCACGTAGAATTTCAAAATATGCTCACCAAAATTGAGAGCAGCATAACCATCGTCAGTTTCAACAGCATAGTAGATGTACCCGTAAGGGGGATCATCAAATTGCTGACAATCACCATTTTTAAAATGTCACTCAACAGAAATATTTTGTTTGCTCGGTTGGTTAACAATTCGGACTGCTTTCCAAATGGGTACCTTTACGATTTAAACTTTTTCTTTTTTTTCCATCATTTGGTGTCATCGTTGATTCAGAGAGTTAGGGGCTTGTCTGATGGTCCCTTCTCCCAGCGCAGTTACTACTGCATCTCGGTAAGTGGAAGCGAGGGCGCCCTGCGCGAATGAACTTGGCGGTTCGCGGGCGAGAGAGCGCCATTATTATATCCCCTATCTGTGGGGCCAAGTATCGCTTGTGCTTACTCTACATATGTGTGCATTTGAGTGTGCGGTGGTCCCCCCCGTCTGTTTCGTTTTATCCTCATGCGCATTCTCCATAAGTGGCGTGATTGGCATGGGTAGGCCTGACTGCCCATTTTACATAGCTGAATCGCTCCATTCCATTTTGCTACTTTTTTTTTCCCCCGTGCAGTTCTTAATAGATACCCTTCTGTGCGCGTACTGCATCATGGAGGAGGTCGCGAAGACGATGGAGGTGACACCCTGTCGGGGCGCGACAGGAGATGCGGTAAATGCGGCAAAAGCGGCAAATGAGGCTTATGAAGGAGATAAGGCTAATAATCCAGATGGCCCAGATGTACCGGGCGAACCCCCACTTGCAGCAGCAAAATGGAGCCTGCAAAAACTCAACGAACGGCTGAGGTGCACACTGAACGAAATGCCGCAAAAGGAAAAGAGATACCTTTTCCCGCGGGTCAAGTTGCTAGTAGAGAAGTATCTTTAAAAGGTGGACGACCAAAAGGGGTGTATTGTGGGGAGCGCATACTCACCAATTTCTATGTTATCGTGAAAAGCTAGCCAGGCATTTTTTTAAACAGAGCCGCTCACATTTACTAGCTTTTACTTGTTTGTCACTTTTGCCGTTTCTCGAAGTGCCTGCGTAATTCGAAAAGCAAAGGTGCACTTCGTTCTCCACCGCATTGTTTATCCGTGCCAATTTTTTGTAGGCAACATTGTAATTTGTTTTTTTTTTTTTTTTTTTTTTTTTTTTGAGTCCCCCTTAACTGACAACATGAAAATTGCGAAAGCGATGCGAATTAAAAAAAGGGCTACAGAAAAGGAAACAAAAAAATTCCCTCCAACAGCTGCTTTTAAAAAGTGTCATTAAAGAAAGTCAGCATTTCCTCCGCTTCTCAGCGCAGCATTTTTTAAATGTACATATGAACACCCATAAATGTGATATATATATGCATTTGCAACAAATAGCCGCCAGAGAAAAAGCTTATCACAGGGGAAATGTCCAAGAGAGATAGATTTTCCTTTAGATACTAGTAAGTAAAAAAGGGTCGCTTACTAATGAGTGTTTCTTACTCTCGTGGGGTTCTCCCTACTGTGCGGCGATGTTGACTGATACGTTGTGTTCGCGGAAGGGCGATCGGTGCGGTGACGTAAACATGTGTAGATGCCGATAGAAGGGGGTGGGTGGACCTTCTCCGCCCTATCACCATATGGCCCTATCACCACATCGCTGCCCCCCCTCTGTACACTCCCCTTTTTTTCAGCGTTGGGCATGAAGGGAAATTCGGCCATGAGTTCCTCGAGTTTGAATTCAACTCCAAGGGGAGACTAAGATATGCTAACAACTCTAATTATAAAAATGACAAAATTATAAGGAAGGAGGGTAAGCGATAATGCACAGGTGTATGCTTCGCGGCATATGGCTGGTTCATCTGTGCATATGCCAAGGTTGGAGTTAGCCAGCGAGAAGGAGAGACCTCCTTTTATATTAATTATCACTGACTGTCCCCTTTATTGGCTCCCCTTTTTTCAGCCTACGTGAGTAAGTCCGTACTGAATGAGCTAAAACGCATAATTGAAGAATCGGAGATTTGCAAAGAAAGCGATAAGTTATGGCCTGCCCCGGACAAAATAGGAAAACAGGAGCTAGAAATTTTCTTAGATGGGAATGAATATTATTTTACGACTTCCAAAATTGGGTCTCTTTCTGATGTGAAACAGTGCGATGACCCAGAAGGACTCAGAGTGTTCTACTACCTTGTGCAGGACTTGAAGTGTTTCTTGTTTTCTCTCATTTGCTTGCACTTTAGGGTAAGTAGGGAAGTAAGGAGCAATAATTATATAAAGTGTGTGTATATGTTGGAGGAGCCCTCATGCGGTGAAGCGCTTCCCCCCAAATGGAATTTATCGCACGTTTGTACAACCCCATCTCATGGTTAAAACTGACGTACGTGTTTTTCCCCTTTTCAGATTAAGCCTGTGTGAAGTGATACCCAGGATTCTTCCCCTCACACATCCCTACATACCAGCACAACGGTATGCTTTGTTAAAACCTTTTTTTTACTCTTTTTTTAAGTTAAAAAAAAAAAGGTAATCATGTCTGTGCATATGTGTTTGCATATACATGTGAAGGACGTTTCCTGTGTGCAGAATGCCAAAGAAACGTTGAAAAAAAAAAAAAAAAAAAAACGTAAAACCAAACAAATGACCCAAAATTGACATTTTTAATTAAAAAGAACACTGCATGAAGTTGCGGTGAAAGGGAATTTCCCTAGGCGTATGACACGCCATCCGTGGGGAGGCATTTTTCCAAAGGTAGAGACAAATAAATTGAGCCCTCTTATTGGTGGTCCAAATGGGGAGATACCACATTTTGGCCCCTTTTTACAACATGCGGAGTGGCTCAACTGCGGGCACCGCTTTGCTAATTGAAGGGGCGTCCTCAGCGCTAGTTGTTGTGTCTTTCTTTTGTGCCACATGGGCGCTTTAGCTTTATTCGCCATCGTCATCGTCGTTATCGTCATCATCGTCGTCGTTATCGTCATCATCGTCGTCGTTATCGTCATCATCGTCGTCGTTATCGTCATCATCGTCGTCGTTATCGTCATCCTCGTCATCTTCATCATTATCATCCTCGTCATTATCATCTTCATCCTCATCCTCCTCTTCTTCGTCATCCTCCTCTTCATAATCATCCTCCTCTTCTTCGTCCTCCCCTTCTGCCTTGCCGGCCTCCCCCCGACGGCGTTTCCCCCCTTTGCTTACCCCCTCGTCGGACTCATTCGAGGAGTCGTGCCAACTTTCGCATTCACTAGATGGTTCTTCCTCTGAGTCCCCCACCTGCTGGAGCGTTTTCTGCCGCTTGGATGCCTTGGGCCCGCCCCCATTCTTCACCGTATGTTCAGACTCATCAATGGGAAGGGACCGAAACAAGCAGCTGGTCAGTATATGACCGACATGTACTCTCTTAATAACTTTTTTCATCTCCAAATTGAGTATACTTAAAAATCTGTCATAGCTAACTGAACAAAGAAAATTCCCTCCCCTGTGTAAACTTAGAGAAGATATGGCCCCATTATGGATTTTAAATTTTTTAAGAAATAGAATTAAGAATTGGTCAAAGTTGTCTTTGGCCCACATAACAGGCAAGTCATTTCGTAAGTGACTTTTATTACTGCTTTGATATTCTTTGTAAAATTCGTACAAGCTTTGTTTGTTTTGAAGTAGAAAGGAGGGGTCTCCCTTTTTCTCTTCTTCACATGTCAGCTTTTCCTGTGCGCATTTTTTGATATAAATATATTGTAGCAGTTTGTTCCCCGTGACGACTTCGAATTTGTACACGTTTCCGTAGTTGTCCGAAAGGAAGATAATTTGGCTGTCCTTGGAGGCGAGTTTTTTTATGAAGTAATTGCTGCACTGTGATTCGTTTGGGTTCCTCTGGGGGGATGGATTGTCATCCTTTTTTTCCTGTGCATCCCCATTTGGGTTCACTCCTGTTGTTTCGTTTCCGCCTCTCTTTTGCTGCTGAAGTTCTTCATGCATTTTAAAATTGTTGGCCTTCACTTGGTTGGCGTTAAATTTGACGTGGAGTTCTTCCTCTGCATAGTGTGGTTGGGGTGCCAAATTGCTGGCGCGTCGTTTCTTCTCTGTTTTATGGTCTGCCTCTCCGTTTCTCTTTTCGCCTTGTTCGTTATCCCCATCCACTTCTCCCTCCTGGGTCTGCGGCGCTCCCTTGGTCTCCATTTCCTCCCGCCCCACGTGTGAACTGCTGCTTATACACGTAAACACGAGGTCGCTCTCCGAGTAGTTATGATCGAAACAGGAAAACTTATTTCGACTGATATTCCCCCTCTTATAGTGGTCATAAACGTAGACCGGCTTTTCTTGGCAACGCATATCATACAGAATAATTTTGTGGTCATACGTTGCAGCTGACAGTATGTTGACATTGATGTCGTTTAGGAAGCTCACAGATTTTATTAAACTTTCGCAATTTAAATTTAGCAAAGTCGTTCCTATGTTTTTTGATTTCCAGAGGTAGCTGCCCGTGAATAAGTCAAATACTTTTAAGCAATTTTTGTAGCCCCCGATGGCCAGTCTGTTTGTTAGTACCTCATTGACACAGGCAGCATCAATTGGGTTACTTAAGATGTACGACTGGCAGATGGCTTCTTCGGAAAGCATATTATCGAAGTGATAATCTGTGCATATATCTTCCACTCTCACATTTGTATATTCGTTTGTTTTTATGATGACATTGTTGTGGCTATTTTTTTCTTCAATTTGTTTGAATTCGATACACTGCAATACTTCGTTTTTGTAGTTTTTAAAATAAAGCTGCCTTTTTTTCGCAGCATCCTTTTCGTGCTTCACTTCATCTTCCTTACTGAGGTGGTACTTACCACGTTCGTTGTCGCAGTCCCAATTTAGCACATGCACATGTCCCCCATTACTCACGGTGAGGAGAAGTCTATCATTTTGCAGGTAACTTTCATACACTCCATTTTTTACATTTTCACTGGTGTAGAGGGGCATGAACTCGGCATAATTAGTATACCTCTCTTTTTCCTTATCGAGCAAATCTTTGTATATCACGCTATGGTGCTGATTAAGCATCCTTGTGTAAATACAATTGTTGCAACTAAGAAATGATAGCAAGCATATGTCGCTGATGTTCGGGTTTGGTTCATCATACGGGAAGGCAAAACCTTCGACTAGTCCGTTCTTTCTGCATAGCGTTATTTGTGACTCTTCATATCCTCTATTAGAGGGGGGGAGGTAGGGAAAAAAGTGAGTAACTGGTGGGATATGCGTGGCGTGTGAACATTTTAGGACAGGCATATACACCCATTTGCGGCGCTTCCACTTGCACGTCGCGTAAGCGGCAATAGTGGCTTGCACCCAATATGAGGCAGTAAACGCGGTAACGCTTATGGTGGGAAGAGCAAGCCGCTCTTTCCCCTCGTATAAACATCTACATATCACACTGATGCGCCTGTAGAAGTACGGTACATGCGCGCGCAACACGGTGGATATATAAAAATGTATTACCCGTATCCGCCGGACCACGTCACGTGGTTGATTGTTCTCCTCAAGTCGGGCTGGAGCGTTTGCTCAGAAATGGAACTCTTGGGTCTGCATTGTACATACTTGAGTAGGCCTATCTTATCGGACGTAATTACTTGCATCGTTTCCTGTCAAATGGTTTATCCGCTCACTTACCTTGTTTTTGCTACATGCGCGCCGATGCGGTTATGTTTAAAAAATAGTTCACGCATTTCTTTGGGAGCAAAGAAGGAAGCGGCGGAGTAGCACAATTCACGCCAAGTAAAGTGCCGATCGCCTCAAACGATAAGTCGACGTAACCTATATTTTGTGGTTCCCTTATTTTGCATTTTCAGGGATGAAGTTAAAAAAATCGCGGAAATAATGCGTCCTTAGGCTTAGGAGTTTATTTCCTACATTGATGTGAAATATATACCGGGAAAAAAGGGGCGCAAAAAAAAAAAAAAAAATATCGGCAAATATGCATAATATATATGTATGTATGATATATTATAGCAGCCCCGCAAAGGTGACTGGGAGGCGAGCAAAATGGGCGAAGAGGGAAAATGCAACACGTGATGGCGGGATGAAAAAAAAAAAAAAAAAAAAAGATTATACTACCGCATGTATTTTCGGAGAAGTTACCTAATCTTTTGAAGTGAAGGAACCATTTTAAATATGTTGAAGTCCAGCGATACGTTGCTACATAAAATTGCTTCGCAGGTGGCATGTTTTCATACTGAAGTTGAGAATGTTTTTTGGGGGGAAAGCACTTTTAAAATATTTCACCATTTTAAGACGCTGCGAGAGGTTTTTCCCCCCTCCCCTTGTACCGCAATTTTGATAAAAAAAAGGGGGGAAACTTTGTGCATCAGCTTTGCATTATCAGGTGATTCCATTTTATTCGATGGGGCCCACAACCCACTTGTATGGAAATTTTTCCTTTAACAGTTGTTAACTATGCGTAAAGCAGGTTGGTGATTCCCCGCAAAGGGGGAACCAAGTTAAGTATTCGTTGTTCCCTACATATGTACACGTTTTAAAGGGCATATTATGGTGGACATTTTTTAATCACTTGCTGTGCACTTCTCATGAAGGGAAAGAAGCGTAACATGGAACATCTCTCAGAAGCGCACTTTTTATTTTCGCAAGCGATATTTTTTTTTGCAGAAATGTTTCCTTTTTGGGTACTTGGTCTCTTCGGCTTGTCCATATGCAGTAACGCAGTTGTGGATCCATTTGGTTTTACTTTGCCACTTGTTGATTCGTCAAATGGCAGAAATGCGCATCTCTTTTAGTTTACCTTTTTGATGATGGAAAATGCGTTGCGCGTTTTTTTTTCCTTTTTTTAACGTTTGAGCATTCTTCAAAAGGAGGGGATGGCACACTTTTTGGCCCCTTTTTCTTGACTTGGCTATTTTTCCTTCGATATGGTGACATTTTTGCGTGCCATTTTGGCTAGCTGTTTTTTTTTTTTTTTTTTTTTTTTTTAAATCACTTAAAATGTATATATTAAAAAAAAAAAAAAAATTGTCTGCCATTTGTGAAACATTTTCTTTAACAATTCCATAGTTGTACAATTTTACAAGCGTTTATTTTGCAAACACGTAAAAGAGAAAATTAAACACAATCTCGCTGGTAGACAAATTCGTAGAAAACATAAGTGTCTCATTTTTGTAACGCTTTTTTAGCAAAAGTGACTCGTATTGTAGGGGAAACCTTAACGTTAATCTGTTTATGTAGTAAAAAAAAAAATAAATTTCCTTTTTTTTTTTTTTTTTGTTAAAAGACCACTATTTTGCAAAATGGCGAATCCAATCGTTGGCTGCATGACAACTTTGGCTAATTTTATAGCAGACATTTGCAATGCCCTGATAAGTTGCGTGGACGGTTCGTGTAAGGCTTTAACGTGCCAGTAAAGGATGGGAATGTTTCTTTTTTTTTTCATGAAAGATGGGCGGACCGGTGACTACTATGAGGGGGACACCATGTGTAGTTCTGCTTTTAACTGAAGAGAGATTTAGGAGGGAAAAATATGGGAAGAAAAGGAAGACCAAGGGAATCTTTAGAAGGTAAGCAATTCAGAGGAATTAATTTTTACAAGAGTTAAGTATAACCTTTTTATCTCTGAGGATGCTTTTCGTTCGAAGTGATTATTTTTTTTTATTTTTTTTTTCGTTTACCGTCCGCTTAGTTCTGTCTACACGGAAGTTGCACATGACCGTTTTTTTCGTTTTCTCTTTCTTTTTTTTGCTACGTGTGTGTTAAACTCGAACAGTGTTAAACTGCTAATCTTTGAACAACTCCGTTAGAAGGGCTGCCTTCCTTTTTTTTTCTTTTTTACCGCTAAAAAAAAATCCAAATGGTGGCCATACAGAACAGTGTCATATGAATTGTATAAATGGGGGGAATCCAATTCTTCCTGTTGTGTTCTCCATTTCTGTGCAGAATATGCTCAAAAGGGATTGACAACAAAGGGGACTATGCATCCCTCTAAGCTGTGCACTACCTAAGTGAAAAGGAGTTTTTTTTTTTCTAGGTGGGGCAACGACGCTGTTTTATAGAAATGGAAGCTCCTACATTTGGGTAATACATGTATGGTTCGGCACACAATTGAGCTAATTGAGTTAGGTGAAAAGGATACCCTAAATGGCGGGCTCTCTTTTATTTCGAAGGGGTAATCCGAGAAGGGCTCATTACACGCAGTGGAGGTCCCCAATGGTACATTCCAATTGGGTAATATAAACGCAGGTGTGACTATGCGTATGTGTTGGTGAAGAAGCGGCACGAATTCATTGGCCAGATTGATGCACCTCGATAGGCACAATTTTTTCAGCTTTGCTTCCAATTTTTAGGAGGCAAAAATAAACTGGGGATGGGCCTACGAAGCAGACATATAGGAATGGTCCATCGAATGATACACACGAGTGAACATGCGCATTTGTGCAGGACAGTACGCGGTATTGTTCCCCCCCCTGGGTAGTAAAACTTTTTGGGACGCCTCCACATTGGAGAGCATAAAATGAATTATTTATTTTTTCACAAGAAAGTGCCATCAGTTGGATAATTCAGTCACGTCCACTTTTTACACCGCATGTAGATTCATTCCAAGCGGAAGTTAAAATTGCGTCCAAGTTGCATGCGAGTAAAAGGGAACCCCGTCAGCAGTTCATCCCCCGTTTAAGTTGGTTCATATGTAGACCTGCATAGGTGCGTGTCAACCCTGCTGGCGGTTCCACTGTTTATTTATTTATTTTTATCGCTTTAGTAGGTAGCCGGTGTGTGAAAAATTTTTATGATAAGTTGCACTTCCAGTGGGGGGTTTCAAATTGGAAAGAATACGAATGCACATTTCGAGGTGCGTTTGAAGCGTCTAGCAGTGGGAGAAATGAGTCGGTAAGATTTAGAACCTCCGGGTAATGCTATAACTTTTGTGTGACCATTGCGCTTTACACTTTTGGGAGTAAAACATAGATTAGTTTCCCATGACGTTTTCTTTCTTTTTCCAATTTAAAGTGACAACGGGGAAACATACGTTAACGGAGGAAGGGGCAAAAATGATGCGCGTTATCTGAGACATAGTTGGAAGATTCGCCAAAAGTGGGGGTCTCATAATAATTGGTTAGAAAATCCTCCCAATGAAGTAGCACTTTCTTTTCACTAGAACCCGCATTTTGTCACGTGTGTGAAAGTTATATCATTTTAGGAAAGTGAAACGTGACAAGTTCGCAAAGGATTGCAGAATTTGGAGCAAAAATGGTCGAATTGGGGGGGTTAGAACAAATCTAACTTGCTCTATATTCAGAAAATGCAAGTGCATTAGGAGTTTTTTTATTTTTCCACGCCAATTGGAAAAAATAAAAAAAAAGATGTATATACGGTTACATTTCCCCCCTTTCTATAATTTACCAATGGATGAGTAATTTGCTGTTTGGCCACGTGGTTGGCATTTCCCCATTCGAACGACCAGCGTTAAAAAAAAAAAATGAAGTACTTAATGTGCAGTATATATTACTACAATTTATGCAGAAAGGGAGACCAAACAACTGGTAAGGTGGGAAAAAATATGTGAAGAGAAAATTACAACTTGGATGTAATTTTTTTTTATATAATTTTTGAGAAAATTGCTCATTTCAGTGCTTTCAAAAAATGGGGAACTGAGATGGCCACGCTAAAAAAAATTGTGTGCACATTTCTTTACAACCAGGACGGATATACAAATGGGCAATGTGTACACATTATAAACGTATACACATTTGTACACCTTTTTTTCGCGAAAGCGAATGGGTGTAGGCGTAACCAGGGGCCCCGAATCGAGGAAATAAATTTCAAAGTCTGTAATGAAAAATTAACTCTGGTACGTTTGGCTGTTAGAAACGTCCTAGATTTGCAACCATTTTGAACTGAGAAACGGGAATAGATTAAAGCGAAAAGGAAAGAGGTAAAAATGGGGGTAAAAGGAAAGAGGTAAAAATAGGGGCAAAAAGAGAGGTAAAAAAAAAAAAAAAAATTAAAATAAATTAACCAATGCGTAAACATTACCTTTTGTTCACAAGTGTGTGCTTCCGTTTTGCCAATTTGCCAACTTTTTTGAGAAATTTCAGAAAAGTACACCCTTAAGAATCAGCATTTGAAAAAATTAGCCAAACTACTGTACAGGCGTGTGTGCGAATAGGCGCTTGCATAAGTATAGCCACAAAATTAGAGTACACGCGCTAAATGAGAAGCAAGTAGGCAGGAATTACCCCTCGTTCCAGCGAATAGTAGAAGCTCCTCATTCTCATCCTTTTGAAATAGGCCTTTCTGCTGTGCAGTATAGTATATAAGAAAATCATTTCCCATTTGCAGTACTTCCAACCTCCACTAGAATGCTCTCAATAAAGTTTTTTATTTTTTCTTTGATATGGATAGTTCTATACGTAAGTTTACATGTGTGGGCACTTGAATGGGGAGAAAGAGTTCCCCGTTTTTTTTGGGGGGAGTCCATGCCAAGTGGGTTAGAGGCCATATTAGGGTGACCGTTCATACGTGCAAAGTAGCGCGTTTTGCCCACAGAGGAGTGCACCTGCGCGTGGGTATCTTTATTATATGGCGCGCCTTAATGGCAGCGTGCCTGTACTTGGAGCGCCGTCCAATATTAACTATTTATGTTTCGTTTTGCAGTGTGAGCGGGCAAAGGAGAGTTCCTTTTTGATGAACTACAGCAAGTAGGTGTATGAGGGGATCTGCCCCTACCAGGCAGATGCTCACATGTGCGGCGTACGCGAGACGGAACCGAAGAAATCAATTTCTTCATTAAGCAGAACGTGTGTAATGAATTTGCACGCGCTCATTTTAGCACCTTTTTACATTTTTTTCTCTCCTTTTTTTGCGTCTTTTTTCCCCCCCTTTTGGTAGATCGCCCCAAGAATTGAACCGTCGTATTTTGAGGTAGGGAAGTGGAAGAGGGCGCCTAAAATGGGCACGCGACAGTTTTATACTTATAGTAGCATGCCCCACGATGGACGCTGGAGGCATGAGCCTTTGGGAGTTCTCTTGAAATGTTCTTTTATTTATTTATTTATTTATTTATTTTTTATTTTTTATTTTTTATTTTTTTGCTCATTTATGGTCCATTCCAAATGCATCCACTTTGTCATTGCCCGTTCTCGCTTACAGATTGGAAACTCCGGAACCATGGGGAGATTCCCAAACGTACGAAATTACCACCAGAGATAAGTCTGGAAATTTGATTACGACCGTGTTTAACAAAAATGCAGAGGCGTTGTATTTTTACATAAATAGAAGGGCATCAAAGGGGGATGGGTCAAGCAGAGGAAGGAGCTCCAAGTTGAGAAAAAGAAAAAAACAGAATTAAGTTCTATCTCATTGGGTGTGAGAAGATGTATTTTTATTTTTTTTTTTGGTATTTTTTTTAAGTGATTTTTACAAAAATTTGACCACATTTTTTTTTTTTTTTGTGTTGCCAAGCTGTTCATCCGCAGCTGAGCGAGCCTGTGAGTGCACTTTTATTTCGTAAAAAAATGTAGAAGTTTTTTAAGCGTTGTGTGCACATGGGAAAAAATGAAATAAACATGCATGTGTATTTTACATGTGTGTTTTACATGTGTATTTTACATGCGTGTTTACATGCCTGTTCATCTACATGCATGCTCCCGAATGGGACTCTTTTGGGAGTGAAGCCCATTTGTGGTGCAGACTCACAGGGACATTTTCAAATACGTGTTAAATTTGTTCCTTTTTTTTGTGCAAAATTGTTCGATAAGATAATCTGTTTCTTTTTTTTCTTCAAATTGACTTAAAAGAACACTAACGACGTTACTGCGTTGAGAGCCAGTCGGTGCAACGCTGCGGCGAGCGTTGACAAGCATATTCGCACTGTGCGGTGTTGCAGTTCGGTGTGGCGCGCTACGTGGGGGCACACTCCCATCATCATCATCATTATCATCGTGGTCACCATCACCATCATCATCGCGCTTTTATTGTTGCGCTTTTTTTATGCGCAAAGGAAATTTGCACATACAGAATGGGGACGTGTGTGGAGGAGGGGGCGGTTGCGCGGGGATAAGTTCGCGAAAAAATGGGAGTGGCCGCTCTTCATACACAAAGAGGTGGCGTTATTGTAATGTGGCGTGGCGTGGCGGGGGTTGGACGGCGTCACCGAACGGGGGGATTGCGCTCATTTGTATGGTAGGCAAATTATTCGTCGCAGTATAAGATACGATAACTGTGATTTTGTTTTTTCATGATGTGGTTATGTGCGCTCGTAAACCGTAAAACAGCGCATATCATTGCAGGAGGAACAACGCCATTTGGACGCTACGCGCGCGTCCATCACTTTGTTCGAGCAGATGGTGGTGGTTGCCCCAAAAAGGACTTCACAAAATTGCTATCACCTTGACGTTTTTTTTTTTTTTTTTTTTTTTTTTTTTTTTGTTTAAAATAAAATATTTAAGCGTTTTTTCTTGCAACATGGGACTTCCCTTTGGATAAATTGAGTTGAATAAATTTATTTTGGGAGTAAAGGGAACTGTACAAGTTGTAAAAAAAAAAAACTTCCGTTAAGTTGCAGTTATACAGATCAAGCGCAAAGGGGGATGACAATCAAAAGTTCTGAACAAGCGGAGTAAAAATAAAAAAAAATAAAAAATGTAGAACTTAAAAAATGACAACATTTTCCCAAAATAGTGCAACATACTGCTAAGCACTGCTAATTTGTTGCTATTTTGCTACATTACACCATACCACTTTAAAGCAATTTTTTGATGAATATTTCCATTGCATAGCAAGAGTGTCAAATTTTATGTAGGCAAAAATTTCATAGGCTGAAGGGCGTGGGCCATTGTGGTCGGCATTTTTAAATGGGGCTAGTATTTTACCCATGCTGATGGGGATGGTGCGTGCTAGGGGAAAAATATGCCCTTGAATTTTTAATGTGATTAGCAGTGCATGCAAGCGTGGCAAATTCTTTTAGTGGATTATTTCGCGCATAAGTGGGTGGATGCTTGAGCACCGTTTTAGTGGTCTCATTGCAAAGCACCAGTTTATTGAGAAGCATGGTATGTTCATATACATTTTTTAACATGAACAGAGCAGTCAAAAAAAATTTCAAATTTGTAATAAATGATTTACGAAGGGCCTCCACGAAGCTCCCGTAAAAGGAAAGGAAAAAGAAAAAAGGAAAAAAAAATTTGCTATTTTAAAACGAGAAAAAAAAAGGATCAAAAAATAAGTCAATTGAAATTCAAAATGATGAAGTCATTGATTTATTTTTTTGATTTAATTTATAGTAAAAAAAAGTATTTAATTTGTATTTTTTGTGCGTGTATGCAAAATTAAGGAATTTATAACAAGCAAACAAATTACAAATGAAGTTACTAAATTTCTTAGTTTTGTTTATTCGTATATGAAGTACATTTTAAGTATGATTTTTTTGTATATAAAAAATTCCTTTGCCTTTTACTGAATTATTTTGTTACTTATTTTAAGTAGACCAAAAATTGCTTGGATTTTTCATTATAAGGATGAAACGTTCAAGGCAATGAAAAAAACAAATAATGTTTCAATAAATATTAAGTTAAATTTGTTTTAACATTAAATAATGGTAGTCTGTTCAATTGTATGCTATACAATTTGTATTACTTATAAAAAGTATCATACTGAAGTGAGGTAATTACTTACAAGGAATGATTTGGAGAAATTATTGCTTACTTTTTAAAGTTTGCAATGTTTATTCAAAGATTTCCAATTTGTTTGTATTTACTCTTACGATTTAGTAGGTGCAAAAATTCCTATCATAAAGTTATAAGAAAAAATAACTAAATGATTAGGAAAATGACATAATAAAACATCAGCTGTGAGTTGTTAGTATATTATTACTCGAAAGAATAATAATAAATATTAATAAAAGAATTGCAATAACATTTATATGGCGTCGTAGCAAATGAAGGGTTGTGGCAAATCGCTACTACCTTTCTGATGCTGTTGCTTCATATAAATAGTAACCTGGTTGATCTTGCCAGTAGTCATATGCTTGTCTCAAAGATTAAGCCATGCAAGTGAAAGTATATGCATATTTTATATGTAGAAACTGCGAACGGCTCATTAAAACAGTTATAATCTACTTGACATTTTTTCTATAAGGATAACTACGGAAAAGCTGTAGCTAATACTTGCTTTAGCACTCTTGATTCATTTCTTGAGTGTGTACTTGTTAAGCCTTTTAAGAAAAAAGTTATTAACTTAAGGAATTATAACAAAGAAGCGACACATAATGGATCCGTCCATTTTTAGTGTGTATCAATCGAGTTTCTGACCTATCAGCTTTTGATGTTAGGGTATTGGCCTAACATGGCTATGACGGGTAACGGGGAATTAGAGTTCGATTCCGGAGAGGGAGCCTGAGAAATAGCTACCACATCTAAGGAAGGCAGCAGGCGCGTAAATTACCCAATTCTAAAGAAGAGAGGTAGTGACAAGAAATAACAATACAAGGCCAATCTGGCTTTGTAATTGGAATGATGGGAATTTAAAACCTTCCCAAAACTCAATTGGAGGGCAAGTCTGGTGCCAGCAGCCGCGGTAATTCCAGCTCCAATAGCGTATATTAAAATTGTTGCAGTTAAAACGCTCGTAGTTGAATTTCAAAGAATCGATATTTTAAGCAACGCTTCTAGCTTAATCCACATAACTGATACTTCGTATCGACTTTGTGCGCATTTTGCTATTATGTGTTCTTTTAATTAAAATGATTCTTTTTAAGGACTTTCTTTGCTTCGGCATGGAAGTCCTTGTTACTTTGAGTAAATTAGAGTGTTCAAAGCAAACAGATATAGCATTGCGCGTTTGAATACTACAGCATGGAATAACAAAATTGAACAAGTCAGAATTTTGTTCTTTTTTCTTATTTTGGCTTAGTTACGATTAATAGGAGTAGCTTGGGGGCATTTGTATTCAGATGTCAGAGGTGAAATTCTTAGATTTTCTGGAGACAAACAACTGCGAAAGCATTTGCCTAAAATACTTCCATTAATCAAGAACGAAAGTTAAGGGAGTGAAGACGATCAGATACCGTCGTAATCTTAACCATAAACTATGCCGACTAGGCTTTGGATGAAAGATTTTAAAATAAGAATTTTCTCTTCGGAGTTTATTCTTAGATTGCTTCCTTCAGTGCCTTATGAGAAATCAAAGTCTTTGGGTTCTGGGGCGAGTATTCGCGCAAGCGAGAAAGTTAAAAGAATTGACGGAAGGGCACCACCAGGCGTGGAGCTTGCGGCTTAATTTGACTCAACACGGGAAAACTCACTAGTTTAAGACAAGAGTAGGATTGACAGATTAATAGCTCTTTCTTGATTTCTTGGATGGTGATGCATGGCCGTTTTTAGTTCGTGAATATGATTTGTCTGGTTAATTCCGATAACGAACGAGATCTTAACCTGCTAATTAGCGGCAAATACGACATATTCTTACGTGGGACTGAATTCGGTTGATTTGCTTACTTTGAAGAAAATATTGGGATACGTAACAGTTTCCCTTTCCCTTTTCTACTTAGTTCGCTTTTCATACTGTTTCTTTTTCGCGTAAGAATGTATTTGCTTGATTGTAAAGCTTCTTAGAGGAACGATGTGTGTCTAACACAAGGAAGTTTAAGGCAACAACAGGTCTGTGATGTCCTTAGATGAACTAGGCTGCACGCGTGCTACACTGATATGTATAACGAGTTATTAAAATTACGATTCAGCTTGCTGTTTCGTATTTTTCCTCCACTGAAAAGTGTAGGTAATCTTTATCAGTACATATCGTGATGGGGATAGATTATTGCAATTATTAATCTTGAACGAGGAATGCCTAGTAAGCATGATTCATCAGATTGTGCTGACTACGTCCCTGCCCTTTGTACACACCGCCCGTCGCTCCTACCGATTGAAAGATATGATGAATTGTTTGGACAAGAAGAAGGGGGATTATATCTCCTTTTTTCTGGAAAAACCGTAAATCCTATCTTTTAAAGGAAGGAGAAGTCGTAACAAGGTTTCCGTAGGTGAACCTGCGGAAGGATCATTATTGGAACGATGGCGAATGGACTGCTTTGTGGTTTGGCGGCGAATAGTGAGATAATTATTTGTTTTTTGAAGTATCGGAAGATGTTTTAATGAATAAGTAATTGTTTTGCAATTTGCTTGCCTCATTTACGAAGTATGTCTTCATTTGCAAAAAAGATTTCTCTGCGCAATTGGAATAATCGGCAGTAAAATGAATGTAATAGTTTAATTTGATATGCATTTTTACGAATACATGGCTAATTAAATTATTATGTTTGTTTTGTTGGTGATATTTCAATTTGCGCAGGAAATCCCAACAATTTTCACCGATCAATCTTTTACATAAATGTGTCATGTCTGCATGATAAAAAGTGTGTTTATAAATATTGCTAGTTAACATAAAGAAGAAAAGCAGTAGGGGAAAATTAAAAGAAGGTAAAATTTCTATTAATTTTCCCAATTGCGTAATTCTCTATTAATTAGCACAGTCTTAACGATGGATGTCTTGGTTCCTACAGCGATGAAGGCCGCAGCGAAATGCGATACGCAATGAAAATTGCAGTGACTGTGAATCATCTGAACGCTGAATGTAAACTACACCAATTCTTCTTTGAAGAATAATGGTACTCCTTCATAAAAACTTGAACGTGTAGAAAGCCATATAATGCAATCCTTTGCAGAGCAGAGGAAGAGAAGGTGATTTGGCAAATCTGCTACTTCACAGTGTGTTCTGAAGTATTGCCGTAAAAAAGTGATGCTTGCAGGATTACATGAAAACTTCTCATGGAAAAGCAAATTTTCTTCATAGCGTAGTAAAAGTAACAGTTTATTTGCGCACTGTATTTTTGGCTAAAGCAGCTTTCATGAAGTTCACTTCTTGATTGCCGCTAACGCGTCGTGGTTCTATGTTAGGAGGGCGAATCCGCCGAATTTAAGCATATAATTAAGCGGAAGAAAAGAAAATAACAATGATTCCTTTAGTAACGGCGAGTGAACAAGGACCAGCTCAAAAGGAAAATCCCTCGGTTTGTGCAAGCTTACCTTGGGAATTGTCATGTTGAGTAATTTTCCAATTAATGCCTTAGCATTCAAGCGAAGTGAGCAGGAAAGCTCTCCCTAAGAGGGTGAAAGGCCCGTAGTTTGTTGCTTTCTATTTTTTGGAATTTTACTTCTAGAGTCGTGTTCTTTGAGATTGGAGCACTAATTCGTGTGATACATTTCACATAAAGCTAAATATGTGTAGGAGACCGATAGCAAACAAGTAC